>NW_025335438.1:18197252-18240988 GCF_004798865.1 Varanus komodoensis
AAGGGACTCTGCAACCTTCATCCAACAATCAGACCGCTTATGCCCACGTGGAGTCTCTCAGTGGTACTACAGGCACTGACAAGACCTCCTTTCAAACCTTTGGCAACAATTGATTTACATCTTGTTTCTTGGAAAACTGCTTTCCTGATAGCAGTTACTTCAGCCCGTAGATCTAGTGAACTCTGTGCCCTCAGGGTAGACCCTCCATTTTTGAATTTTCACAAAGAGAAAGTAGTGCTCCAAATGGGCCAGTCTTTTCTTCCAAAAGTGGCTACGTCTTTCCACATGGACCAGGAGATTATCTTGCCTGCATTTTTCCCATCTCCTTCAAATCCGATTGAGACATCCCTGCATACTTTCAATGTCCGGCGCTGCCTAGCTTTCTACAGATCAAGGACTGAGTCTATTTGACATTCCAATAGACTCTTCATTAAATACTCGGAACAAAATCAAGGCTTCCCAGTTACTCCTCAGAGACTGTCCAAATGGATACCTATCAGTTGGCCAAGATAGACTTACCTACAGTTCCCAGAGGTCATTCCACTAGAGCTGTAGCTGCTTCTTCAGCCTTTGCGTCGGGAGTCCCGATTAAGGATGTATGCAGAGCTGCCACCTGGGCTACTCCATGTACTTTCGCAAAGCATTATAGACTGGATGTTCGTGCTAGACAGGACTGCTCCTTTGGCAGAGCTGTTCTTTCAGCTATTCTCCGTTGATGACACCTCCCTCCACCATTTGGGGTAAGCTTGTTATTCTACCCATATGTGTGATGCACAGAGGTCACGAAGAAGAAGAGCAGGTTGCTTACCTGTAACTGATGTTCTTTGAGTGGCCATCTGTGCAGTCACACAACCCACCCACCGGCCCCGCTTGGTGTCATTGGGTGGTTCTGATTTTTTCTTCAGTACCGAGTTAATTTTTCTTTGTATCGCCATGATGTTTTTCTTCCATCGATACCAATGAAATTTTTTATTAGAAGAGTGAATGTCCGGTCTGTCAAAGACTGGAAAATGGCGGACACTCCGCTCCATATATATTGCTAGGGGGGAGGGGGAGCGGAGTTTTCCCACCAAACCGTTAGCTATCAATGTTCCGGCCAGGGGCACTGCGCAAACGCAGAACCCATATGTGTGACTGCACAGATGGCCACTCAAAGAACATCAGTTACAGGTAAGCAACCTGCTCTACTCATTTGGGGCCCTAGTTAACATCTCAGAACAAAACATGGCCATTTTCACTCAGACCATCTGCCCAAGTTTAGCAGTAGTGATATAGATTTTCTACTGTCACTCACAACTGTGAGACTGGCATACACAGTGTGGGATCCTACTGAGCATCCCAAACCAAACTTATGCTCTTTACTCAAAACCCTTTTCCAAAGTCCTGATATAGTTTTGTAGTGTTTTGCACCAGAACCCCCATGTTTTGCATGACTACCCACAAATGCATAACTGTCATGCTTCCACACTCATGGTACAGGAAATAAAGTAGATTGACCCTAAAGTATATTGACCCCAAGAAAGATGCCGATAGAGTCAGAGACAATGAGCTACAAGCTTCCAAACCTTACAGGTGATATTATTCAAGTCTTACCTTTGTTTCCACTGCACATAGCTGTGACAGTATGGTGGCAATAGACCTAGCAGCACTTCCCAGCAAGACTTAATTCAAATACCTCAAGTACACAGAATTGAAGCACACAGTTCTGCACACCCATATGGATAACTTTGTTTTAAAATACATTTAATCACTGAAGGGCACCATGAAACTTTCTGCTGCAATTTCAACTGTGTGTGTGATTGATGAAAATGATCCTAAAGAAACAGTTCAGGAAAAATGTGTGCTTGGTGTGCTACTGAGCCAACTAAGAAAGTGCTGGATGTGGGCATTTTCCCAAATTCCCATGCAATGCAAATTGGTTCAATAGCACATTCAGCATTCACTGGGATAACAGCAAATGCAAAAGTAATACCAAGGAAATGAATGCAAAGCATGCACAAAGTATACTGACAATAAGTAGAAGGTGAGCCAAGAAGGCCTGAGTATTGATAGTGTGGCAGACACTCCAAATATACAACACTTTACATAGACCCAAAGATGGTCAGGTTATGGGACCATCCCAGTAGAAGATCACTGATGCATCACTCAACAGAGATGAAAGAAAAGGAGAAAGGAGGAGAGAGCTGATGAAGACAGGAAGATGTATAAACGTGTTACCAACATATGAGCTCAAACAGAGCTGCTGTGCATGAAATTCACTGTCAAGTGGTCTTTTGAAAAATTAAACTTGTTCTAGTGAGTACCATAGTTAACAGATGTGGGTTTGATTTGTTTGTAGAAATGATCTGTGTAGGATAATGTGAGTAAAAAGTGCAAGTAGTTTGTTGACTGCATTGATGGATTTACTCTAGGCAAGTTAGCAGCAGACATCAGAAGGAAAAGAGTGTCTGCTCATAAATATAAAAGAAAGGTAAATATCTTGGTTGAATATATTCCAATGCAAACACTGCCATTTAGTATTGGTAGTCATCTGGGAAACTAGTATGCAGTTTAGTGCTGATACTATGACAAGGTTTTTCAAGTATAAAAGGAAACAGCAAATGTTTAGGATCTGATTATTCTGAGCAGCAAAGGGCAGAATACAACCAAGTAGTGTGCCCATTGCAGCCACTAAGACAGGAACTGGAGATGCTGCTGCTGAAGGTCACATGGGAGACACATAACCCCCGCCAGTGAAAGAAGCCTGAAGGAACCATGCCACTGCATGGTAACGATGTGAACCAGGTCTACAAGTATGAATATGACCCATCTGTGTAGAGATTGTCCAACCAAACAGCATGCTTCAGTGTGTTGTAACATTTGAGACGTTATAAACTAGGTGAACCTTGTGAGCCATTATATTCTTAGAGCAACTGTTGGGTTCCTAGGAGACAAGTCTCAGCATGAATGCCATGTGTGACACATTGTGCCATGAATGCCACTATGTGATACATTGTCAGAGACAGGACACATTGGAGGAATGCAGTAACCTAAAGCACAAGACATTATTACCCAAATATCGGATGGGCTCTTACCGCCTGTCTTCTTGGAGACAACAAAATGTGGGGGAGCAGGAAAAGCTCAGCGAGTGCAAAAATGGCTTTCAGTTGCAGTGAGAAGAGGAGACAAGGGAGCTTCCATCACCAAGCCCTCTCACATATGGCCTGCAGAGCAAAGGGTGAAGGGCATTGGACACAGCCCCCAAGAGCGTGAAAATCTTTTGAGCACACTGTGGGTTGTTGCACAACCATCAACACTCCAGTTTTTTCTCATGGTGGGTTACTATGTCAGCTGAGCTCACCTATTGGAAGATGGCAGTCTAACACACGCTCATGTGGCATGGTGTCCTCCTCCCTATGAAATGCAGCTGATGTGCTGAGATCCAGTGTGGTGCAGTGGTGAAGAGCCTGGGACTGGGACTCAGAGGATCTGGGTTCGAGTCCCCGCTCAGCCATGGAGCCAGCTGGGTGACTTTGGGCCAGTCACAGGCTGGCCCAAACCCACCTCACAGGGTTGTTGTTGTGGGGATAAGATGGAGGAGGAGAATGATGTAAGTTGCCTTGAGCCCCTTGTAGGGAAAATGGCAGGATATTAAATAAATAAATGATTCAGTACCGTTGGTTGATACAACATTAATTAGCTTGTCTACAGCAGATTTGGGTCATTCCATCTGTGTCCTGACATATGGCAGACAGATAAAGATTAACTGGTATTTCCAGATTTTTATGGATTTATTTCCTAAACTAGTCTGTCTGGTAAGTAAGATATTCCTACAAATGGAAACACATTCCTCCTTATTATCTAGTAATGATGGATGATGTGTATCAATGGGATAAATTACCGAAACACTATGTAACACACAGTTAATTATAAATATAAAATAAGAATTGTATCCAGTGCTAGTCTTACTTAATGTGGACCCACATTGATTATTACTCCCATAAACATTTCAGTGCATGGATTTACAAGCAGAAATGTTTTATTTTGTAACCTTTCCTTCCTGCAAGAATAAAATCAAACAAGTTTCAACTTTGAAACAGAGCAAAAGATTATGTGGATGCCTACATCTACTGATATCTTGTCATGTTGTGAAACTCAGGAAGGGAATTATTAGCAACAGATTTCTTGTAGTTAAAGAACAGCTGCAGGATGCCTAGGCCAATCTCCCTGGGCAGAAATGAATTCCAAATGGGTAGCTGAGTTAGGTTCATATTGCAAAAACAAGGAGTCTGGTGGCACACAACTGAAGCAATTTACTGTGGCCCAAATTTTAATTAAGATACAAGGCAGAAATAGAGATAACTCTGAATTGTACTGGCTCAAGTACAGAGAATGAGGATAGCATTGCTATTGTGAGAAAGTAAACTGGATATGATTTGTCATATCCTTTCCCAAACCTTACTATCTATATTCAATTAGCATGTCCCATAGTAAGAGTTTTCTGGTCAGGTGGAAAAGGACACTGCACATATATCCCAGATCCTCAGGTACTTTTTGTTTGTTCTTGTTTTTTTGCCCTTTCTTCATTCAGTTTCCATTTCTTATTGCAGGGGCAAGACAATACTAGGGTAAGTTAATTTTTGTGACAACACATGTGGTATGGTGGTTAGAGTATTGAACTAGGACTGGGGAGACCCGAATTGGAATCCATAGTCAGGCATGAAGCTTCCTGAGCAACTCAGGACTAGACATTCTTTCTTAGTCTAATCTACTTCATAGTATTCCAATGTGGAGAAGACACTCATATAAAACCTGAGTGCCATGCTGGATCAGACCAATGGTCCATTTAGTCTAGCATTTTGTTCACACATTGTGGTGCATAAAGCCACACTGCCTCTGCTACTGGAGGCAGCATAGATCCATCAGATCTAGTAGCCTTCTCCATGAATTTGTCCAACCTCCCTTTAAAACTGACCACAGTGGTCCTGAGAGCTTTCACAAAAAAGAGGGTTTAAATGCCACAACCAGACAATATAATGTCAGCTGAAACTACACATTTAGATGTGTGCATATGGGCTCGACTGTGAGAATAAAGAAAACATGTCTTTTTGTGTTGGTTCAGTAGAAAGGTCCAAATTTCTTCAACAAGTTATCTATAGGAAATGGGTTTGTATATAATGGACATGTAAAATAAATGTAACAAAAGTAAAAATCCAGTTGTGGCACATTGGCTCTGCTAAATGAGGGAAGTGTGGATATTTTGGGATGTTTAAAACTGGCTAACCATTTAACTTTACATGTATGGATTGTTCTAATTTAGCACTTACATAATCTATTGCGGGACTCTGGACTAGATGCACTGTGGTCAAATTTGGAAGAATTATCCAGGTCATTTTAAGGTCTTGTATTACCTGGTAATTTATGTCAGATATGGAGAACTAGCAGTGGACTGACTTCATAACAGCCATAAAAATATATATTCTATGATTCACTTGCTTCCTGGAAGTCTTTGACTAATTGTTAAAGTATGTACTTTCCAGTTGCTTTCTGTCTGTTTCATCTTCTCATCTAGTATTCCTTATATGCTTATGGTACATACCTAATAGTTGCATGCTGATTTGCTAGACTCCATTTACAAAATACTTTTAAAATGTCATGAAGAGAAAGTTTAACACAACAAATGGTTATGTTAACCAAAGCAGATTTTGCAAATTAAGTTATACTGTTTGATCTATCCAATTAATCAGATTGGCATGTTTGATTCAGAACCATTTTAGAGACAAGATGACTAGAAATGAGTAAAAAGACTCTAGGAAGCATGTGTGGAGGAGGAAGAAAACAATATTAAATATCTTGCCTTAGAACCTCCAGATCAGCAATTTCTGATCTGGAGGAAGAGGAATATTTAGCAATGTCTCCAGAGCCGATGTCTGTGCTTCATTTGAAGGTAGCTGAATTATGAAGCTTCCTTCCACAAGCAAATAACAGCAGCAAAGAATTTAGCAATTTGCCCAAAAGGCAGCTGTCTCAAGAGGTATCCTCTGCAACTAGATGAACATGTCATCTCCCATTATTGTTATCCAAAAAGAGCAACATAAATATAATAGCTATTAAACTTATTAATCCTTGTTTCCTCTGAAGGTCCTTATAGTTTGTTACAGGATTAGGACTACTTCTTTGGTTACTGTGTAAACATTCACAGGATAAGATAATTGGCCTGGAACAATGCGTGCAACAGTGGCCACAGGATTGGAAAAGGTCAGTTTACATTCCAATTCCAAAGAAGGGCAATGCCAAAGAATGTTCAAACTACCGCACCATTGCACTCATTTCCATGCTAGCAAAGTAATGATCAAAATCCTACAAGCTAGGCTTCAGCAGTATGTGGACCGAGAACTACCAGAAGTACAGGCAGGATTTCAGAGAGGGAGAGAAACTAGAGATCAAATTGCCAACATACGCTGGATCATGGAGAAAGCGAGGGAGTTCCAGAAAAACATCTACTTCTGCTTCATTGACTATGCTAAAGCCTTTGATTGTGTGGATCACAACAAATTGTGGCAAGTTCTTAAAGAGATGGGAGTACCTGACCATCTTATTTGTCTCTTGAGAAACCTATATGCAGGTCAAGAAGCAACAGTGAGAACTGGGTACGGAACCACTGATTGGTTCAAAATTGAGAAAGGAGTTTGGCAAGGCTGTATACTGTCGCCCTGCCTATTGAACTTATATGCAGAGCACATCATGAGAAAGGTGAAGCTAGATAAATCACAAGTTGTAATTAAGGAGAAATATCAACCACCTCAGATATGGAGATGATGCCACTCTATTGGGAGAAAGTGAAGAGGAACTAAAGATCCTCTTGATGCGTGTGAAGGAGGAGAGTGCAAAAGTTGGCTTGAAACTCAACATTAAGAAAACTAAGATCATGGCATCCGGTCCTCTCACTTCCTGGCAAATAGTTGGGAAGAAATGGAGGTAGTGACAGATTTTATTTTCCTGGGCTCCAAGATCACCGCAGATGGGGACTGCAGCCAAGAAATTAAAAGACGCTTGCTTCTGGGGAGAAAAGCTATGGCAAATCTAGACAGCATACTAAAAAGCAGAGACATCACCCTGCCAGCAAAAGTGCGTATAGTCAAGGCTATGGTTTTCCCAGTTACAATGTATGGCTGTGAAAGCTGGACCATAAGGAAGGCTGAGCGCCAAAGAATTGAGGCCTTTGAGTTGTGGTGCTGGCAGAGACTCCTGTGAGTCCCTTGGACCACAAGGAGATCAAACCAGTCAGTCCTAGAGGAGATCAACCCTGACTGCTCTTTAGAAGACCAGATCCTGAAGATGAAACTGAAATACTTTGGCCACCTAATGAGAAGGAAGGACTCCCTGGAGAAGAGTCTAATGCTGGGAACAATAGGTGGCAAAAGAAGAAGGGGATGGCAGAGAATGAGGTGGCTAGATGGAGTCCCTGAAGCAGTTGGTGTGAACTTGAGTGGGCTCTGGGGGCTGGTGGAGGACAGGAAGGCCTGGAGGAATGCTGTCCATGGGATCACGGTGGGTCGGACACGACTTCGCAACTAACAACAACAGTGCTTGTAAGTATTTACAGGACCAGGCTGAATGTCTGCATGTGGTGCAAATAAATATCTGCAGAAAAGGGATTTGCTGAGCAGGGTAGGTGGATACAGGACCAAGTTGAATGTGGATTGATATGAGTGAGTACCTGCACCATCAGAATTTGAAGTTAGCTGTCAGAAAGCAACTGCAGGATAAAGATGCACTATTAATGAAATTGTGGCCGAAATGGTCAAATCTTTCTGAATCCACTCCTTTTTGTATTTGTCTGTTCACTACAGTCCATGCTAGAAGGGCTCTTTTAGCAGCCAAACATTGGTTTCAACATTTTCTCTCTCTAAGAGTCAGTGGATATCTTTCCAGGTTTAGGAATTTTCCCACCTTTTGGTCAGCTCCTTTTGGGTTACTTCTTGTGAGCCTCCCTACTTCTGCTTTGCCTTCCTTCTCTCCCCCCATGCTTCAGCATCCTTTGCTCCTGCCTCATCTCCCTCAAGTCCTTGAGATTGCTCCTCACAGTACTATTACAAAAATATTGTAAATAGTTGAGAGGTTATAATTCCAAACTTCGTTTCCCTCTTTATGTGAATGGCTCTTTTCCAGCAGTGCTATCTTGTGATTGGGGAGGTTCAATTTTTTTCATCTCTCTCAAGAGGACCGTGGGGATAGAAGAAGTCCTATGTAGATAATCCTGTATCCTATTCCACTTGGATAGTTAAAGGAAGTTTTACACTGTCCATGAAATCCTACACATGCAGACTAGGTTTAAATGTAATTCTAAACTGTACTTCCTCATTACATGCAGGAGCATGCTCCTGTCTCCACTTCCATTTTCACCTAACTAGTTTGTCATTTAGCCAAACCAGGAAATGGCTAAGCCAAACAAATGACTTAGCCAAACAAATGATAATCAGAAGTTGGCTTATTTGGACGAACCACAGTTAGTCTTCATTTGGAAGGAATAACGAACTATGATCAACTGAGAATGGAAGCAGATGGTTCCAGTCTACTCTTTGTTACCATATCCAAGAAGGGGAAGTATCTATGAGCCTGAGAATAATTCAGGATGCATTAGGTCATGACTTTATTATGTCTAAATATAGCCATGGAATTGCACTTCATGAATCCAGTTCAACTTTCTAATGAATTAAACAACCTAAAGCTAGTTTTGCCAAAGTGTTACCCAGACTTATATCTAATGATAGATATCCTGACATATACAGAGCTTCAAATGACTGTTAGAGTCCTTCAGTCTCACCCAAGCTAGTCTTATATGCATGTTTTGTTTAATCTATTTTTAACAGCCTTATTGTTGGAGATTTCTGTCATATATGCCCAAGGCAATACATTCCAGTCTTATATCCTTTTTATGACTAAAGACTTATGCATAACTTATAGCTTTTTTATTGTGAATGGAATACATTTCTTCATGTCCTGTCAGTACGAACAAAGAAAACAATTCATTTGTCAAGAAAACCCTGATTTTACTTATGGTCCCCACAATGTCATTGCTCAGAAATAAACTATGTGACATAAGTTAAATTCTAATAATCAAAGCTTTATATATAACTTTATCCTAAAGCAGTAACTCCATCTCTTAATCAACTGATGGCAGAATTAGTTCCAGAGAAAAGAAACTTCTGACCATCAGTTACTAGTAGAAGCAATAAATGACATCAATCTGTTCTTAAACATTTGACTGTAATAAACTGTTAAAATATAAGAAATTCACAAGCACTGCTTTAAAACAGTGTAAAGCATGAACTTGCTCTGTACTAGAATAATATATTGATTTAAAAGTTTATCAGAAGAACTCTAATGGCTTTAAATGCTTGGCATCATTGTCAAATGCCATTAATTTTCTCTCTAAGGAAAATGTCATATTTGATTGAATTCTTACAGAAAGGAACAAAATGCATTTTAGCAATATATTTTATGTATGCATAGTCACAATATCAGGCTTCTTGAATGATTTCACAGAGATTTGAACTACTTTCATATGCAGGAATAATACACTATGAGATTTAAACTGGAATAAAAGCCACATATACCGTGGCCAATCTGCTATACTGCATCTATACTGCAGTACCACTTTGAGATTGGACAATCAAGTATATAGAAGGGCAGAGACATACAAATCTGGGGAGGAAAAATGTTGCATAAAGGATGCACTTTTTCTCCTGTAATGCAAATGAAAGAAGATGTCTCCATGAACCTTTAATAGTGGGTTAAACATTTCATGTCACAAAACCCTAGATCTGATCAGTGCCTGAATGGAAAATTCTTTGGGAAGTATGATGGACAAAAGGTGGGATTTTATTTATTTATTTAGAAAATTTCTATGCCACCCCATTCGCTGAAGCCTCGGGGTGGCTCACAAATATATCAATTAAAATATTATACAGTAAAAATATAAAACAGGTTAACAATATAAAATAAGTCGCCCTGGATATTAATGTAATCAAATAATAATAAAACTGCCACAATGTTTTCCTGTGTGTGTATCTTATGCACTGTTTATTTGTGCTCTGGTGACAAGACTCACACAGATATTATGGCACTGGATTAAAGAGATGGGATTAGTAAAGAGAAGGCTGTAATAAGGATAATTGTCAGTGCTTTCTCTAATCTTCATACTATTCAAGCAACATAAGGGCAGCATTGGGTTGAGGCCAGAGGGGGAGCAGCATCACCACCAGGCAAAAGATCAGCCTAGGCAAGATTCTCCTTTTGATATGATAGCAACCAAATGACAACAACCAACTGCATTTTTAGCCACACCCCTGCTGAGTGAAACTTGATTTAGTAACCTTTAGCAATCCAAATGTCAGCACTGTATCAGGTGATACCCAAACTGGTATATATGCTGCTACTTATGCTTATATTATCTTCTTGCATCCACAGATCTTGTGGAAGATATTGTCAATTATCTCTGTTGGGAATGAGAGGGGTGGCTGTTCTTGGCACGCACTGCTGTGTCGCGCCATCTGGACTCTGACTCAGAAGAAGAGGAGGAGGAGATGGGAGGGGCTGGGTATTTGGGGGCTCAGACTTTGAGATGGGAGAAGCTGAGGAGCTTATCTCAACGCCACTCTCTCCAGGTGTTCAGGCAAGCTCAGGGAATAACCAAGATGCACAACTGTTGGAAGGGGATTTGGGAGAGGAGTTCTTGGAGCCAGACGAAACTGGCATGACTGTTGACCCCATGATGCAGCACTGGGAGAGGGGTGCTAGGCCACTAGAAGGATGGTGTACAGAGAAAAGGCTTGCTTACTTCCAAAAGGACCCTCCCAGAGAGAAGGGGCCCAGACATATACAAAATGAAGGTTCCTAGAAGTAGTTGCTAGATTTATTATATTTATTTATTTAAAATTATTCTATACCATAGAAATTCTCTAGATGGTTTACAACAATAAAAATATTGACAAGACAAGGAAAAGGCTGAGGCATTCAATTCTCACTTTGCCTTAGTATTCTCTTACAAGAAAATCTACAACCAAGAGGAAGTACAAGCTGAATGTTAGAGATGGCAGCCCAAGATTGACAGACAAATGGTCAAGGAAGACCTAGATGGAAGAAACACATTCAAATCTCCAGAGCCTGATGAACTCCATCCCAGAGTCATAAAGGAGCTAGCGGAGGAACTCTCAGAATCACTGGCTATTATCTTTGATAAATCTTGGAAAATGGGAGAAGTGCCAAACGACTGAGAAGGGCTAACATTTCCCTGTCTTCAAAAAGTGGAAAAAAGATGAACCTGGGAACTACAGACCAGCTAGTCTGACATCAATCCAGGGAAAAAAGTTGAAGAAATTTATTTTTGAAAATCAGTCTGCAAGCATCTTGAAGAAAATGTAGTGCTTAATAGAAGCCAACATGGATTTATCAAAAAATGAATTCTGTCAGACTAATTTAATCTCATTTTTTTGACTGGGTAACCTCCATAATGGACAGAAGGAACACTGTGGACATAACCTACCTAGAGTTTATCAAAGTTTTCATCATAGTGTAAATTAGCAAAAACTGGACTAGATAGAAAAACTATCAGGTGGATCCAAAATTGGCTTTTAAATCGGACAGAAAGTGTTCATGAATGGCACCTTCTCAGACCAGAGGTAGGAAACTAGTGGGGTGCTGCAGGGTTCAGTCCTGGGTCCAATGCTGTTCAACATCTTTATTAATGATTTAGATCAGGAAGTTCAAGGAAAAATAATCAAATTTGCAGATGATACAAAACTGGGTGGAATAGCATATCCCCAAGAAGACAGTATGAAGATCCAGGGAGATCTTGATAAACTTGAATGCTGGGCTGAAAGCAACAGAATGAGATTCAATAAGGACAAGTGCCAAGTCCTCTACCTAGTAAAAAGAAACCAAATGCATCAATACAAGATGGGGAATATGTGGCTCAACAGAACTGAAAAAGAAAAAGACCTTGTATTATGGACAACAGGCTAAATATAGCCAACAATGTGATTCAGCCACCAAAATGGCAAATGCTATTTTGGGATGCGTTAATGGAAGAATTACTTCTGAATCTTGAGAAGCAGTAGTTCCCCTATACTCCTCACTAGTCAGACCCCATCTGGAATACTGAGTCTAGCTCTGGGCACCAAGAGTTAAGAAAGATGCAGAAAAAATTAGAAAGGGTCCAGAGGAGGGCAACAAAAATGATCCAGGGTATGGAAACACTGCCCTTTGAGAAGAGACTGAGAGAACTGGGCATGTTCAGCCTTGAGAAGAGAAGGGGCAACATGATATCCCTCTTTAAGTACCTCAAAGACTGTCACAAAGAGGAAGGTCAAGATCTCTTCTTGCTGATATCAGAGTGTAGGACACAGAATAATCAAGTCAAGTTGCAACAACCCAGGTTCAGCTAGATATCAGGAAAAGTTTCCTCTCTGTCAGAGCAATACAACAGTGAAACCAGCTGCCTGGAGAGGTGGTGGGTGCTTCCACACTGCAGACATTCAAAAAGAACTTGGACAGCCATCTGAGTGAGATGGTGTAACATGGTGTCCTGCAACATCAGGGGGTTGGACCTGATGACCTTCGCTGCCCCTTCCAACCCTACTATTCTGATTCTTTGGATGGTGAACAATGGGAATAAAAATGCTTTGGTAATTTCTAAACAAAATGCCCTGATGTGCTTTACAAGGGGATGCCCTCTTTGCTGAGACATTTGCCAATTCCAAACAGCATATCAAGGTTGGGAGAGTACTACCAGCTGTTTTTCAACAGACCTAAATATATGGGCTGTTTTTACTTTAGTTGTAAAATAGTGTTTTCAAAGTTTTAATGCAATTGTATGTTTTGTTTTATTTTACCTTGCATTTAATATATTTATTACTGTTTTTCACCACCAAGAGAACTTCACATTTTGGGTAGTATAGAAAGTAAATAAATGTAAAGTTTTGAGCCAATAGCAGTCCTGAGGCTTAGCTATTAGGAAATAAAAATAAAGCCACATGAAGAAGGAGGCCACCTTCATATAGAGGCTGGATCCTTAGAATATGCATGGGTACAGAGAAAAGAAGTCATGATGATGGTCTTAGGTAACTATTTTTCTAGGGTAGGAATAAGGCTGCAGATCCTATTCCTCCCTCCCCTCCCCTCCCAACTGTCACTCCTTCTACTGAAAATCTTAACTGACCAAATAACCAATCAATTCTTGAAATATGCTGTACAAATGGAGAAGTCATTCCAGGAAACATACAATGCTGGAGGTCAAGTGTTAAACTTCTATAAATAAATCATTTCTTCCCTGTTCTGACTCAAAATTGGCACCAGAAATCCCCAGATTGACCTCTCCTACCCTGACAAGGTTCAGCATTACCTATTGAGATGTTTTCCTACTATAAGCTGTAGAACATACTACATTTGTGATGGAATGCAATGTGTCTGAGTCACTTTCATGTATGGCCCCAATCATGTCCCTAAAATAATATTCCTGACCTATCCAGTCCTGCTCCTTTTTATTCTCTTGCTCAGTAAGTACTTGAACCAACTGTGAACCTGTTAAAATGATAGCTGCTGCTTTGGTAGCAAGAGTTCATCTTCAATGGCAGTTGGCAGGGGGCCAGATCAAGCCTCTAATATAACAACATTAAGTCTTTCATAGAGGTAAACTGCTATTTAGCATAAACTCTTCAACAGCCAAATACTTTTTATAATACCATAACAATATTCTTCTTTATACATTTTACCACATTCATATAACTTCTACCTCAGATTTTAATGTTCTTGCATGCTACTTAAAACAGTGTTTTTGCCATGTTCAATGTTAATATAGTCTCAGGACTGATGGAACAAGAAGCCTCTCTGTGCATTTGCTTGAATGACATATTTTTTCTCTGTTCATAGGAAGCTGCCATGCAGACACAGTGACAAAAACGGCTGCAGCTTTAAGCTCAGTTGAACCTGCAGCAAGCAGCAGCTTCTCCTAATTTGTAGCATAGTGCTGGTTATTTGATTAATGGATTATACTTATTGGTCAATTGCTCCAACCAGTCAGCAATTATTTCATTGTCCTATGTCATCCTTAGTACATATCTTCTGTCTGAATCACTAACCCTGGAGTTGATAAGTTCCATATGTATGAATCTGGCATGTGCCAAGGGTGTTCTTGTTCCATCCTTCTGTCCTATTACGCCTGGGGCACTGGCTGAGGAACCTTCTTCCCCCAAATTGATGTTTGTTTGTTTGTTTGTTTGTTCATTTATAATTTTGGATCAGGGTGGCAATAACATAAATAGGACATAAACATCACATACAAACTATAAAATCAATACTAAAAACAACACAAGCATTTAAAATACTGGGAAAATAAAAAGGGTTTGGCCTGATGCCAAAGTGAAAAAAGTGTTGGTGCCAGGCACACCTCCCTGGGGAGCTGATTTAATATCCGGGGCACCACTGCAGAGAAGGCCCTCCTCTGGGTAACCACTCTTCTGATCTCCTTCAAAGAGGGCTCCCAAAGAAGGACCTCTTCTCCAAATCTTAGATGCTGGGCAGGTATATATGGAAGGAGGTGCTCCTTCAAATATCCAGGTCCTAAGCCATTTAAAACATTGTAAGTCATCACTAGCACCTTAAACTGGGCCTGGACTTCAACTGGAAGCCAATGCAGATGGTACAGGACCAGCATTATGTTTAAGTATGCATGTTAATTTCTCCCATTCACTTCTTTGTCTGCACTGTCCTAGCCTGTCGTGAGCAAGCAGAGTGCATAAGACTTATTGTATAACTTGCCTCCTGATTATGTCATGAACAGAGGGCAAAACTCCCACCCCACAAGGCAAGTGAAAGTTCTAGGAAGAAGGCAGAATCCTACTTGGTTCCCTTGCGACTGGCTAATACTGATGGAGGTGAATAAAGTGCGATGAGATCTTACTACACCTTCAGAGAAAAGAGTGTTTGTTCGCTTGTTTTTTAAAGGCCTTAACAGCTTTACTTACTTACAGAGTCATCCTATGACCCCCTAGCCAGGATGTAGAAGGCCATGGAAGCATTTGGAGTCAGGGAGCAGAAACAGGTTCCAACCTCAAAGCTTCGAAGCCACACTCAAATTCTCCTCTACCTTCTTCCAGCCTCTTTTCCTGCCTGCTTGAAGCACCAAGTTGGGTGGTTGAAATTGGCCTTCCAGCTGATTAGCAAGGTGAGAGGGTCACTGAGGCAAAAATGTTCATGGTCTTCTTGCCTTAAAGAGGATTCCTGTAATCCTCCAAGTTTGGAGGCTTGGGGGCATCTCTGGTGGACTGCTTGCTTACTTACTTTTAATCTTCTTCACACAAAAATAAGCATTAAACAGCAGAATACACCAGAATAGATTGTGCGCACAAATCAGTAAAAATATACTCAGCTTGCATAATCTTCAGAAAATACAGTGGTTATTTGTTTTCAGTGGAGAATTTGTTTTCAGAGGGTTGGTTCAATCCAGCATGCATTTTATAAATGAGTTGGGGCAGCGTGCTGATAATAAATTTTAATGTTGGCAAAGATTATTGGTCCCTGCAGCAAATCTCAGCTGTCTGCGTGATTCTCAGTCTGAATAAATATTAAAACTGCCCATGGACATTACTTTCCTTCCAATATCAAGCATGAAAAGAACCATTCTTCATCAGGCAGTCCTTTTTAGAACAGCATGAAAACTATTTTTTTTTGGCATATCCTTTGGTAAGATAGAAATGATGGAATAGGAAAGCTTTTCTCACCAGTCCTAGGAGATTTCAGTTGACATATTGAAGCATTAAATGTGGGGAGATCATGGCATCTGTGGTAGGGATCTATGCTACCTTATAGACTCTGTGTTCTTTCCAACTATGGAGGGGGGTAATGTGAACTCCCTGCAGTAGAACAGTTTTCCCCCATGTTTCCATTCTAATGATGGGGGAAGAACACCATAACTGTTACCCCACCCAGAAAGGAATTTCAGGTATGAAGTAGTATCTTAAATTTAATTGGAAATTCATACATAGATAGAGATATCATGTAATATGTTGCTTTCTTGCTATATTATCTGTTATCTGTTTATAATGATACAGATTTGTATTTTTCAAATATAAAAGTAGAACAAGATTATATGCTTGCACTACAAGCATCAATTGTGTGTGTGTTCTTTCTTAATAAGTTTAGTGTTAACAGGGTAGACATAGGTTGCTGATAGCAGCAAACAATTTTGAATGTGACAGAATAATTAAAATGAATCACCAGCAGTTAAATCCTGCCTGTGGGAGGTACAATTGGCTTTGAAATAAGCAAGCTAATCCTTCCTGCCTGTCATCTCTGAGAGCTTCATTACAACTTATGTTATGATCTTCATGTTCACTCCAAGTGCTGCTGGATGACTATTCCTCTATAACTCAATGCGCTTCATGCATGCCTGTGGAACATTTGTCAACAATGAAATGAGATCACTAAATAAAGGGGATCAGAATCTGACAAATATATTGTATCCTAACATATTTAATCTGCGTTGTTTTCCAAAGCCACTGCTTCAAGGATGACTCTGTTTCCTTCTTATATACAGGCAGACAGGAGACAGGTTTCAATAAAGATTTATTGAATTAAAAAATGTCTGTAGCTTGAGACTGCATAGAATATCATGTCCCTGGGCCTGTATATTTCCTTAAAACAATTATTAGACAGTGGGACATTAAGAAATGGAAAAAAGAAAAGTTTAAAGAGTAATTATACTTATTTACAGATGACTACATGGTCACCATTTTGAAATGCAAATATGAAGGTATTTCCAACCTTCAATGTGGGCAGATTCTGGACTTGTCAATCAGCTATATTTTTCTAATTTCTATAAATATGCATTTTTCTAGATTAATGCAGAAGAGAGGAAAAAATTAGGAAAAAGCTTTAGAAACTGCTGTTTTATCCATTTTTTGTATTTGCTGGCTCAGAGCTCAAAACTTTGTATAAAACTACAGTCTCTAAGGTAGATAGCACATCAGGGTCATGGGTGATTTTAAGGGAAAATAAATCCATGGGTAAAATTCTCCCCATCCCTGTTGATTTATTCCTCTAAAGGGATGGAGGGGAAGGGTTCGGGCCACTTTTAATGTTACATTAAGTTTGACTGTGAGTGTGAGACTAAATGTCCCACCACATGACTCATATATGAATGCTACTTGTCATCTTTAGAAATTTTAGAACCCAAGAAAATGTGTTGATTGCCTTCTAAAGCACATCTTCAAGTTGGCTGAGGACATTCTGTGAGCTTTCCCATGCTGATATCCCCAGATAACACCAAAAACTAAACCAAAAATAATAGTGGTCATTATTTTGGGTTTTATGCATTGCTGAAGGCCTTTTCCCATTGCTCACCCTATTTACTCTTCCATGATTTTTAAGAGGAAATTGCCTGTGAAGAACTTGAAGCTTAGTCAAAAATAACTTCTGCAATTGTCCTTTAGCATTTCCAGTTTCCTAGAGTGGAATTAGGTGTTTTAAAAGACCAATTGTTTGCACTGAAGGGGGTTAGGAGAAACCTGGGAAAAGCTGCTATAATGCAAACCATACAATTATGTTGCAGAGTTTGAAATAAGCACAACACACTGCACAAACAACCTTAGTGACTTAAAAGATCTGTCCCACTTTTGTATAAGGCAGCCTACTTGGTTCATGACTGAAACAGCACTCTGCCTTATCTATACTTTGCTCCTATCTGCCTTCCTGTCAGTATATACTGATTTTGCTGGTTAGATGGAGAAAAGGAATACCTAACACCAGGGCTATGATGAGAAATGGAATATGGCTAATTGCATAAGTAAGCACCTCTGTGAGTAGAACTGGGTCAGATAGCAGCTTGTACAGGCCATCTGCCTTTGCTTGCATCATCACAGCTTGGCATCAAATGTGTGTCTGTGTGAAGTGAATGCTGTTGAAGGCAAGGTTCAAGCATGCCATCATCCCACAACGCCCCTACTTTCAAAGACAGCTTATCACCTTAAACTAAGTGCATGTATCATGTCCTGGACACAAGTGGGAGTCCATGAGTCACATGGAGTCAAGTATTAAAATATTTAGGGCCAGTCTGGAGTTGTAGCACCTTGGATAGTTCCAACCAAACAACTCTAGCAATATCTGGAACCCAATTAAGGTTTTTCATTCCTCTTCCACTAGATTAGCCCCTGATTCCTGGTCCTATTCCCCATTCTTGAAGAGAATGACTCCTTTGAAGACTCAAAGGAGCAATTTCCTTGCTTGGACCCCAGCACACTGTTAGCTCTCAATCAGTTTCTGCCTTGTGGATGGCTTGCACTAGTGAGAGGGAACTGGGGCCTGTAAGGCGCCCAGTACAAACTAGATAGGTTGCATTGGGGAATTTGTCTCATGAATGTTTTTCAGGAATCCCAGTTCAGAGGCTATTGACCCCAGGGGTTCTTGGATGACTAGCTCTGGCTTATATTCAGTGCCATGTCCTAGGTTTTGGTTCAGCTTTTCTTCTCCTTAAGAACACACAAAGAGCCATGGCAGATCAGACCAAAGTCCAGATCAGACCAAAGTCCAGCATGGAGGCCGAGCAACTGCATGTGAGAAACCCAGAAGAAGGATGTGAATGCAATATTGCCTTTCTACTTGTGTACCAGTGATCTTATTGATCCAGTGGGTTCTTCCTCCTCAGAGCCCTGGATACTGCTCAGGGCATAAGTCATGAGGTTATGCTGCTTTTCTACACTCATCTGGCTTACCATCTGTACATATGAGGCAGCATGCTCACATACCTGTGTACAATCCAAGTGCACAGGTGAAGTTTGCATAGTTGATTTGCTACATTTAAAACAGCAAATCAATTATACAATGTATGTCTATGCCAGTGTGTACAGTGGTTAGACTGTGGCACTGGAACTCAGGAGATCTGGATTCTAGTCCTCACTCCACCATGGAGCTCACTGGGTGACTTTGGGCTAGTCACAGACTCTCGGCACAACCTACCTCACAGGACTGATATTGTGAAGGTAAGATTGAGAGGGAAGGAGGAGAATTATATAAGCCTCCTTAAATTCCTTGGATGGAAAAAAGGTGAGATATAAATATAATAAACAAATCAACAAATAACAATGTCAATTTAACAGTGTACTGTATGGGCAGGATGTTCAGGCCCTGTCCTTATATATACAAACAGAGATGGCAGAGGCACTTGTGATATATGTAGTAGGTTGTCCTTATACGTACAAGCAGATATGGCAGTTGTGATACATGTACTAGGTTGAAGGAAGCTGTGCTCATTTACTCCCTTCCATGTGTCAGGGCAGATCAAAGGAGTTGCCAGATCTAGTACACAGAAAATTCTAGAACAGGATATGACTAATGTAATCTAAGTAGTGTTTGAACTTCACGTTTTGCTTGTTTTGTTTTGTTTTTTAGCAATGTTACTTCACAGTTCTGTCAAATGATCTTTCAGTTGATTGTTCTGTAAAGCACCTGACATATTGAGCTCACTTGGGAATTCCAGAAATTTCTTAGTGACCAGATAATATATTTTTTATAGAAAAGGAAGAGCACAGTCACTTTTACAGAGAGACATCAACTCTTGCTTAAACATAATGTCTGTTCCTGTACCTGACTGAAGCAGGAAAAACCTGTGGTTACTGAAAAATACAGCATGATTTCCAGATAGATGACTAATGTTTTCCTTACTCTGTTTGCTAGAGAACTAGAGAAAAGAATGTCTTGACTCATTACCAGACTTTTATGCAAATAGGTTGGTTTGGAGTGAACCAATTTTTGGAAAGAGAAAATGCTGATTAACAAGAATCTCATTCATGAAATATAGTTAAGAAAGGGTGTTATGGTATGTGGATGTATCTAAAGATAAATGAGGTTGCCTGTCTGTACTGTGGCAGTGAACTGGCTATTCAAAGCCCGTCATGCTGATAACAGGTTGTTGTAGTTTTAAGGAAACAAAATCAGCTAACAGAAGAGAAAATGATTCAAATTGCAAGCTAAATATTTTATAAATATTTAAATAAGAAAAAATAAATGCATCTTCACAGAAAAACAAAGGAATTCCTCTGATCTGGTTTAGCCATTTTCCTCCTTGCCATAACCCTGACAAGATTTATTTTCTTGCCACCTGTTTGCTCCAAGAGGGAAACTGATTCTGTTGCTGACAGTTCTTTCCCCTTATGTAGCAAATAGATACACGTTTCCATAAAAGTTGTGTGTGTGGTAGGGGAGAGGGTCATACTGTAGTCCCAATCCAGATCAGATTAGTCTCTATCTTCCTTTGCCTGTTACTTAAAAGAAAGCATACACACAAACATGCATAAAGACACATACAAAGGCAAATTTAATATCATGTGTGGCTTGGTCCTGAAATGAACATTTAAGGAACTGGCTGCAATCAGAACCTGCCTTTTTCACTGCATTAAACATGAGATGATCTATTTCAATGCAGAATTCAGAATAATGGTTGTGACCTATGAAGTCCAACATGCCTTGGGAGCAGGCTATTTGAAAGACCACATTATCCCATTTGGGCCTTTTCTCTTCCTACTGTTTTCTGAAGCATGGTTGGTGTGCAGGTGAGAGAGGGCCTTCTTGGTGGCTACTCCCAGGAACTGGACTCCCTCCCAACAGAGGCCAAGCTAGTATCATCTCTTTAATGCCCTTCTTCTTGCAGGCAAATTGTTGTTGGTGTTGTTTTTCAAACAGGTGTTTGGTTTTTAAACTAACTTATTTACTGATGTAGGTTCTCACTGGTTGCTGTTATCTAAAATTGTGCTTATTAACTGATTTTTCATGATGGTTTTGCATTTCATTTTGTATTAGCTGTAGTTGGTCACCCTGAGCACTACTTGGTAAAGGACAGGATCAAAATGTAACAAAATGGGCAATCAAACATCAAAGTCAGGATATGCAGCACTGTCTTAAGAGTGAGTTTAATGAATCCCCTTCTATAGCAGAATTATAGCACATCTTTCCAAATACGTAATTGTAAAGCCACTGTTGAAAAAGAGGTTTTCTTTCATTTTGTCTTTATGTCAACCTGCTATATTTTGACAGTGTCAGCCTTTTCTGTTCAATGCCCTGCATTCATTTTCGACATTGTGCAGGGGTGATTAGAGAGTATCTTAAGGAAAGCAGCTGCCTGAAAGGGGAG
Source organism: Varanus komodoensis (assembly GCF_004798865.1). Lineage (NCBI taxonomy): Eukaryota > Metazoa > Chordata > Lepidosauria > Squamata > Varanidae > Varanus > Varanus komodoensis. The sequence goes on from NW_025335438.1 coordinate 18,218,416, forward strand.
AGGAAAAGGGGAAGAAACTTAAATATATCTGTAAGGGTCCAATCCTGTGGTTGGTAGATGCTGTCTGTCTGGCCATATGAAAAGGACCAGTCCTCACTTTGGGCACAGCAGGAACTCCAACTCTGGAGGGCCCTCCTGCTTCACAGACACTTGCAGTTCTTTCCCTGCTGGCTGAGCTGCTGATAATGGAAGGCTATCTCCAAGGCATTTGCTGGAGGGAGGCAAGAAAATATGGTGATGATTCTGAAAGCTGACCACTCATCCATACTACCAGAGAGCCACTCAAACAGGCTGCCCCTCACTCTGGGCACTGGACTTAGTGCCACACCACACCAGAGAAGCTAAGCCCATCCACAGCATCTAATCGTTGCTCTGGCAACAGCATGGTAGCCAACAGCCAATCCTGGGCCTGCCCATCATCTCTAGAGCATATCCTGTTGTTACCAATTGCAGCACCCCAAAACACCCCAAAAGTATTTGGCCAGAGAAAGGCCCCAAAAGTATTTGGCCAGGGGAAGGCCACATAGTAAAAACACCACAGTTATATGTCCCAGAAGGGAGGGCAGATAAGAACAAAATGAACTTTGTGTAACCCACAGCTAACACGCTAGCCTGACCTCGAATACAGTAATCAAAGGGACACTGGAAACTGGTTCTAGCTGCCATGAAAGTTGCAAATGTGCAGGGAGTAAGAATATGGCAAGCCTGTGTGAATCTCGAGCAGATAAGAAATAGACATGGGAAATGTCTGGTCCTTGACAGAAGAAAGGATTCTTTCTCCAGCACAGGAGGGGGTGCATGCATTGATGTATCGATGTATTAGGTGTGTATTAGGTGACCTAATTGGTTACCTAGGGTATAAAACACATGTACTGGAGTGCAACTTTTGAGACACTGCTTTGGGCTGAATGTCCCCTTTTGTCTCCCTTTATTCTATAGTGCACTAGAATAAAGCTGATTTTGGCTCTAAGTCTCATCTCAGGCTCTGTTTGGCTCGGGTCTGGGGTCCACCCGGGTTTGCCCCAGCTGTTGACTGGCTCAGTCCGGTAACACTGTCTATGGTCCAGTCCAGCTTCAGGCAGTGAACCACCAAAAAGCCATAATGATAACCTGTGACCAGTTGCTATTGAGACAGAACTATACCCTTCCTTTCAATAAAATGGGGAGCAAATCATCTAGTGTTTTCCAACTCTTCCCACCAATGGTTAACCTAGAGAGGAAAGAAGAGAGAACATCTGAAAACCTGGTTGTCTCCATTAACCTGTGAATTTCCACCTGGACTTTCTTCACAGAATCCTTATGGTAATAAAATACTATATATAATTCTCCACTTGATGGAATCAAAGCAATCCCCCCACAGCAAATCAAACAATGATAGATTTTAATTTACTTTTGAATTAACAGATAGATGTCTTCCTTACGTACTTAAGGAAGTATTTAATATCCAGAAATTTAAGTAAAGTACTTAATATTTAATTTTCTTATATCCAAAACATAACCTTTTAGACAGAAATCTATCATTGGTGTACAGAATATAGTAAATCTAATAATTGCCTAGGGATTTTCTGCCAAGTTGTAGTTTTTGTTCTGTTTTTTGTTTTATGTTAGTATAAAACAGATCATGGCATCTGGTCCTATCACTTCCTGGCAACTAGATGGGGAAGAAATGGAGGTGGTGACAGATTTTATTTTCCTGGGCTCCAAGATCACTGCAGATGGGGACTGCAGCCAAGAAATTAAAAGACACTTGCTCCTGGAGAGGAAAGCTATGGCAAATCTAGGCAGCATACTAAAAAGCAGAGACATCACCCTGCCAACAAAATTGTGTATAGTCAAGGCTATGGTTTTCCTAGTTGCAATGTATGCCTATGAAAATTGGACCATAAGGAAGGCTGAGCGCAGAAGGTATGAGGCCTTTGAATTGTGGTGCTGTAGAAGACTCCTGTGAGTCCCTTGGACTGCAAGGTGATCAACCCAGTTAGTCCTAGAAGAGATCAACCCTGACTGCTCTTTAGAAGGCCAGATACTGAAGATGAAACTCAAATACTTTAGCCACCTAATGAGAAACATAGAAAAAGAGCGAGTCAGAAGGGGCCTCCCGGGCCATCTAGTCTGACTCCGGCACCAGCCGGCTCTGCTCATGACTTGCCCACCATGTGCACGTCCAGCCTATCCTTGAACACCCGCACCGATGGGGCCTCAACGACCTCTCGTGGAAGCCCATTCCACTCCCTCGGGGTCCTGACTGTCAGGAAATGCTTCCTGGCATCCAAATGGAACCTTGACTCCCTGAGCTTTGCTCCGTTGGAGCATGTCCTGCCTTCCTCTGCAGGGGAGAACAGGTCTCTGCCCATCTCCATGTGACATCCCCTCACATACCTGTATGTCGCCAACATATCCCTTCTGAGTCTGCTCTTCTCCAGGCTGAAGAGACTCAATTCCCTCAGTCTCGCCTCATACTTCGTCCCCTGCAAGTCGGCCACCAACCTTGTAGCCCTATGCTGCACTGACTCTAACCTGGCTATCTCCTTTCTGTAATGAGGGGCCCAACACTGAGCACAATACTCCAGTTGTGGGCGCACCAGAGTCGTGTAGAGTGGTAGTAATACCTCTCTCGATCTAGAAGCCACACTTCTGGCTATGCAACCAAGGGTGGCGTTTGCCCTCTTGACCACCGCATCACACTGCTGACTCATGTTTAGCCTGCAGTCAACCAGTACCCCGAGGTCCCTTTCACAAGTGCTGCTCTCCAGCCACTTGTCACCTAACCTGTACTTATGACAGCTATTCCTATGCCCCAAGTGCAAGACCTTGCCCTTATCCACATTGAACGCCATCCTGTTGTCTCCTGCCCACTTCCATAGTCTGTCCAGATCCTTTTGGATCTGGAGTACCTGCTCCTCAGTTGTGGCCACTGCTCCAGTTTTAGTGTCATCTGCGAATTTGATCAGCAGACCGTTCACCCCTTCTTCCATGTTGTTAATGAAAAGATTAAACAGGATCATCCCCAGGACAGAGCCCTGAGGGACCCCGCTTGTCACTGGCCTCCATCCCGATGATTCCCCGCTAATGGTTACCATCTGCTTTCGGTCAGTCAACCATGCCCTAATCCACCGGACAGTGCTTTGGTGTATCCCAAAACTCCTCAGTTTCTCCACCAGGATATCATGGGGCACTTTGTCAAAGGCCTTGCTGAAATCCAGGTATACCACATCCACTGCATCCCCTCCATCTAGTCATCTCGAAACCTTGTCATAGAATTCCACAAGGTTTGTCTGGCAGGACCTGTTTTTGCCGAAGCCATGTTTTGTGGCTGTCAGCCTCCCTTCCCTATCTAGCATCACTAGATCTCTCTCTAGTATGAGCCTTTCCATTGTCTTTTCTCCAATGGATGTAAGGCTAACAGGTCTATAACCTTCCTTGTGAGGTTTGTGCTCGAGAGCGACCTCTCCCTCTGTAAGGGTGCGGACCCGATTGTGTGCGTCCGCCCCTGGAGCCGGATGTATCCGGATGGGTTCCTGAAGGCCCTGAGGGAGTTTCGGGCTGACAAGACATGTGCTCCTGTCGAGGCTCTGGTCGAACTGTGGAACGGGGAGATGACCAGGGCTGTAGACACGATCGCTCCTAAGCATCCTCTCCCACCGGGCAGAGCCCGCTCTTCCCCTTGGTATACACCTGAATTGAGGGCGATGAAGCAGGTTGAGAGACGGCTAGAGTGTAGGTGGAGGAAATCATGGGATGAATCTGACCGAACACACTTGAGAGCCTATGCTGTGGCAGTGAGGGAGGCGAAAAAGAGGTTTTTTTCCGCTTCCATTGCCTCCTCACAATGCCATCCAGTGGAGCTTTTTCAAGTGGTGCAAGGCCTGGTTCACCCAGGTCCTAAGGAAGACCTTATTCCACCCTCAAAGACCCGCTGTGACGACTTTGCCAGGCATTTCAGGGAGAAAATCACTCAGATTCGTCACGAGCTGGACACCACTAGTGAATCAGAGGTTTTTGGGGAGACACCAATGCTGCCGTCTGGTCCAGAATTATTGGATGAATTTCAGTTATTGCAGCCTGATGATGTGGACAAGGTCCTTGGACGTGTACGTCCCACCACTTGCCTATTGGACCCTTGCCCGACTTGGTTAATAGAGGATTCCAAGCACGGGATTGGGATCTGGATCTTGGAAGTGGTTAACGCTTCTCTGAGGGAGGGTCGGGTGCTTGCCCCTTTAAAGGAGGCAGTAGTCCGACTGGTCCTGAAGAAGGCGTCACTAGATCCAGAGATGGCCACTAACTATAGACCAGTAGCCAACATCCCATTTCTGGGCAAGGTGTTAGAGCGGGTGGTGGTGGGACAACTCCAAGCACTCTTGGATGAAACTGATTATCTGGACCCATTTCAGTCTGGCTTCAGACCCGGGTACGGTACTGAATCTGCCTTGGTCGCCCTGTACGATGACCTGTGCAGGGAGAAGGACAGGGGGAGTGCATCCCTGTTGGTTCTCCTGGACCTCTCAGCGGCTTTTGATACCATCGACCATGGTATCCTTCTGGATAGGCTTGCGGGATTGGGGGTCGGAGGCACTGCTTTGCAGTGGTTCCGCTCCTATCTCAACGGCCGGTTCCAGAAGGTGGTGCTGGGGGACTATGGCTCTGCGCCATGGCAGCTATGCCATGGAGTACCTCAGGGGTCCATTTTGTCCCCTTTGCTGTTTAACATCTACATGAAACCGCTGGGAGAGGTCATCAGAAGGTGTGGGCTGCGGAATCATCAGTACGCTGATGATACCCAGCTACCTCTCATTTTCCACCAATCCAGGTGAGGCAGTGGCTGTGCTGAACCGGTGCCTGGCTGAGGTAATGGGCTGGATGAGGGCCAATAAACTGAAGCTCAATCCAGACAAGATGGAGGTCCTGTTGGTTGGCGGATCGGGCTTCGGAGAGGGTGAATTGAACCTTGCCCTGAATGGGGTTGCACTCCCTCCTAGGGACAAGGTCCGCAGCCTGGGAGTGCTCCTTGACCCGGAGCATTCACTGGAAGCTCAGGTGACAGCAGTGGCGATGAGCGTTTTCCTTCAGGTTCGGCTGATTAATCAGCTGCGCCCCTACCTGGAGTACGACTGTCTGGCGACAGTGACACATGCGCTGGTGACTTCCCGCCTTGACTTCTGCAATGCGCTCTACATGGGGCTACCCTTGAAGATGGTCCGGATACTTCACCTGGTTCAAAATAGAGCTGCCAGGCTGCTGATGGGGACTGGGCGTTATGTTCACATGACTCCAGTCCTCCATCAGCTTCACTGGCTTCCCATTGAAGTCTGGGCCCAATTCAAGGTGTTGGTGATGACCTATAGAGCCCTAAATGGCTTGGGTCCTGGTTACCTGAAGGAGCGCTTACATCCATATATGCCCGCCCACCCCTTGAGATCTGCGGGAGAGGCCCTTCTCTGGGAACCCTCCGTGAAAGAAATCAGGAGGGTGGGTACTCGGAGGAGGGCTTTCTCTGCGGTGGCGCCTAATCTATGGAATGTGCTCCCCAGAGAGGTCCACCTGGCACCGTCGTTACTTGTTTTTCGGTGCCAGGCAAAGACCTTTTTATTTAAGCGTCATTTTAACTGTTAATATTATTGGATTTTATCTGGCCAGGGCGACTTATTTTATATTGTTATTTTTTATATTTTAACTTAATATTTGCATCTTACAAACATTTTAACTTAATGTTATAACTTAATGTTTGTACTTCAATTTATGTTGTGAGCCACCCCGAGGCTTCGGCGAATGGGGCGGCATAAAAATGTTTTAATAAATAAATAAATAAATAAATAAATAAAATTCCCCATATCTCTTACCCTGTTTGAAATTTGAGACCACTGATGGCACCCTCCTGTCTTCTGGAACTTCACCCATTCTCCACGAGGCCTCAAAAATGGAGGACAGTGGGTGTGAGAGAACCCTTGCCAACTCTCTAAGTACTCTTGGGTGTAACCCATCAGGGCCTGTCACCTCTGTAATGTCCAATGCCCTGAAGAGCCCCTTGACTTCAAGGGGGTGACTCTAATCTGTGCCCCTAAGTCCCCAGCCTCATCAAATCTCCTATGTGGATATCCCCCATCCTGCTTTGGGGAGAACATAGAGGCAAAATAGTCATCCCTCTAACCACCTCCTTTCATATCCATGGCGCCACTCTCCTCTGCCTCCCCACCTTACTGACTAGAGGTATTGTCAAGGCTTGCGCCTCCAAAACCTCCCTTTTGAGTGCTATCAACCCCTCCTCAACTCGCTTACCTTCCAGTAACCTATCCCAGGAGACTTTCCCCAGTCTGGCCTTCAGTTGGCCAAAGTTGGCCCTCTTGAAGTCCCAGCTTCTAGTGCTTGACCTGCTGCACGTCCCCAGTCCCCTGATCTCAAAGCAAAGGATGGAGTGATCACTCGCATCCAGAGCTCCCCCAGTCTGTACTTCATCTATCAGCTCCTCCCTACTGGTCAAGACCAAGTCAAGGATGTTTCCCCCCCTCATCACCTCTCAGACCCTCTGTGTGAAAAATGCTCCCTCTATAGCTTCTAGGAAGCGACATGACCTGGCTGTCACTGCCGAGTGAGTCTCCCAAGGAATATCCGGGAGATTGAAATCTCCCATAATTACTGTGTCTCTCCCCCAAGATATCCTTAGAATCTGGCCTGTCAGGACATCATCCAGGGTCTCAAGTTGACCTGGAGGGCGATAACATACCCCCACTGTCAGGTCTCTTTCCCTGTCAACACCCCTAAGTTTCACCCAGACTGCCTCTACCGAATCCTCATCTGTGCTGCATTCTATCTCACTGCATCCTATCCCTTCCCTGACGTATAAAGCCACGCCCCCACCTCTCTTTCCCTTCCTGTCCTTTCCAAAAAGGTGATACCCTTCTATGTTCACATTCCAGACTTGCCTTTCATCCCACCAAGTTTCTGTGATTCCCACCAGATCATACCCTCCTATTCCCAGGAGAACTTCAAGCTCTTCCTGCTTATTACCCATGCTCCTAGCATAGGTGTACATGCACCTCAACTCCTTCCCACTGCTTCCTTTCCTTGGAGTTCCCAGCCTCCTCCTTCTTCCCATCCTCCCTGATACCTGGCCCCTCTCTGTAGGAGTCCTGTCAGTCCCTGCAGTATCTCTAAAACCCTGCTCCCAGAGCCCTGATCCTCCCCTCACATGTGTCCAGTGCTCTCTCAGCCCTCAGACATCTCACCTCCTCCTCTAGCAGGGTCACCATCTTGCACTGAGGGCAACTGTAACCCTGCTTCTCCTGGGGGAGAAGGGCGAACATGTCGCAGCTGTCATAGTGGACAGCAACACCAGTGACTCCCGCCAAGGCCATCTCCTGGTGTGCCACTGGGATCCCTTCTAATTCCTTACCTTGGTTTCCTGCTTTGTTTGTCCTGCAGTTCCTCTCACTTGCCCAGTTCTCCCAGACAGAAACCCACTCGCACGCACACACACAAGGATAAAATAAACTTAAATTTATAAAATAAACCTAAATTTAAATTGGAGGAAAAGCACAGCACAGCACAGCACAGCACAGCACAGCACCAAAACCAAACCAAACCAAACCAAACCAAACCAAACCAAACCAAACCAAACCAAGGAAGGAAGGAAGGAAGGAAGGAAGGAAGGAAGGAAGGAAGGAAGGAAGGAAAACAAAGCAAAAAACAAAAAAACAAAAAACCCTTTGCATCCCAGGGAAGGGAGTCCCCAGACAGTCCGGGCCACAGCTAAGGGACATAGACAAGTGACGATGCCTTATCAGTCCCTCAGGCCGGTGGCCCCGCCTGTCCACTTTCTCCTGGCCCCTCTGGCCCCGCCCCCTTCTTCTCCGCTGTTCCTGTCCCCCTGCTCCTCTGCCCAGCTCCTACCTTGCCTTCGCCAGTCCCGCCAGTCTCTCAGCACTCTCTCCCAGCCTGTGCCTCTGCTGCTCTGCCAAGAGGCCAGAGCCAGAAAAAAAAAAAAAAAAAAAGGAAGGACTCACTGGAGAAGAGCCTAATGCTGGGAACAATGGATGGCAAAAGAAGAAGGGGATGGCAGAGAATGAGGTGGCTAGATGGAGTCACTGAAGCAGTTGGCGTGAGCTTAAGTGGACTATGGAGAATGGTGGAGGACAGGAAGGCCTGGAGGAATGTTGTCCATGGGGTTTCAATAGGTCGGACATGACTTCGCAACTAACAACAACAAAGTATAAAACATTCCCTTTTTGTAGCAGTATACCATTCACATGAAGTCTGACAAATAAACCTTTTGGTGTAAATCTACAGGGACTGACATTATATATTATGCTTGAGGAAATGTGATTCAAATGGCTATTTGAAAGCATTAAGCCCCATCCATTTCAATGGACCTATTATTAATATGCTCCCAACCTATCGATACTACAGTCTTTGTTATTTTGTGGTGGCATAAAGTATTATGGATGCCTTGCAGAAACCATTTATATTTATCCTAAAAACACCATTTGGTAAAGTTTGTGGAAAATATGTCCTATATATGGGAAATAACATATGCAATGTTAAAAAACAAAACAAAACCCATAACTTGGCAGACAGTCCCAAATAAACAATGTATGCAGTCTACTACTAGTCCATTATCTATAATCCTTCTGTTTAAAAGGCCATGTTCTGCTTCCAGCCCAAATCATCCTTAACTATTTAAGAAAGGCACACATCTGTAATACCAGAAGTGTCTGAAAATCATTAACTCTTTCAGAAGAAAGATTACCTGGATTTCCTCAAGTGAAAAATGCAAATTGTCATCATTCTATTTATGAAAGAAAATGGCACCTAGTAGTTCTCTCTGTGTCTTTTATTAGACAGAAGTCTGCTCTTTATTTAGAAAAACTACCTTATTTTCTTATTTTCTTGAAAATTGTGATCCTTCCCTAAATCATTATCTTCCTGGTTTCTTTTCTTTTGCTTGGAATTCATTCTTTCTTAGAGTTTTGCCAGGACAAGAGACATATTGAATGCATATGTCTCTGCCACTCTTCACTTACTGGATTCTGGAGATAATCAGTTCAGCAGTCCTTTATATCAATGGCAGAGATGGCAGTTACAGAGAAATATCTGGGGCTGGGCTGGGAAAATAAGCTGAATCTGCTTAGAATTTTGACTCCTTGAGGCAAAGGAGAAGAATGCTCCTGATTACTGTCTGTCTTTGAAGAAAAGAATGGGAAAATAAGAAAAGAAATCCCTGGAAGGTCTGGCTGACCAGTGAGTAACAGATCTCATGCACAAGTGGATTATAAGAAGACATCTGGTATTGGATCATGAATTCTGTAACATGAAATATATTTCTACTGTGCATGAAGCACTGCCACAATAGCAATAGGAGAGCTACATGATTTACTTTCTAATTTGGGACAGTTTGTACTTCATAACTAATTTATTAGGGCTTATACTACATAGCTGGTTTGATGTAATGAAAAGGAACCAGGAACAGTTAAGGCAGTTAGAATCCAGCTCAGCACATGACACCTATCAATTGCTCAGAGCAATAGTTAAAATAGCTAGTGGTCCCATGAATAGTTTATCTTATGTGTGGTTGCTGTTGTGATTTACCATAGTAATCTAGCTGTCTCTTCCCAAATTCTTCAGTTAAGTTCAGTGGGATGAAATTCTCAAATTCTCATGACAGGACCTATTTCTCCAGCCAAACAAGTTTATCTGGATTTTTTTCTGAGCACTGTTTCCAATATTTTTCTTAATCTTCCTGTAATGTGAGTCATGAATATTGTGATTTTTTGATAGTTTGATGAATATTGCATAGAAATTATTTATTTCATCAGTGCTATGGAAAAACGATGCCCTTGCTCAACTTTGCGCAATATGTAGTTTTGATTAAACATATAATTTCTTAAATTTCTTTTATGATGTTGATTTCATAACAGAGCTAGTGGGGTTTTTTTAATCTGTTGATGCATCTGACAAAAATATAGTAGATATATAGTCTATTGTGTTAAATCAGTCATGGCTCAGACAACACTATTTCACTAGGAATCTAAAAACTCACAAAATACTTATTTGAAATCATTCAGAACCACATTTTCTGTTTGATAGCTGTTCAGACTTAACTGAGAGATTTGAAATATAGTAGACATTTATTGTTTATTTATTTCAAACTTTTGTATACCTTCCCAACACAAATGTCTCAGGACAGTTCAAAACAACAATAAAATAGAATAAAGATAAAAGTAAGAGTAGCACAGCATCCAGTATTAGGTGTAAAACCACAGATTAAAACAAATTAGCAATTAAAATAGTGGGAGAATAAAAAGGGTTTCACCTGACGCTGAAAGAGAAGTTTCTCCTCCAGGTAGCCACCCTCCTAATCTCTTTCAAGGAGGGCTCCCAGAGGAGGCCCTCTGCTCAGATCTCAGGAAGTGGGAGGGCATATGGGAAAGAAGGCATTCCTCCAGGTATCCAGGACCCAAGTGGTTGTGACTATAAATTTTCTTTACAACTGTTGTGACTTACCTTGTTCTCCTGGTCCTCTTGTACAGCAGCCATTTAGGGCTGGCTATTGCACTAAAATAAGAGTTGAGAGAAAAAGAAAATAACTCCATTCTCAGTTATTTTCCTCTCAAAATTAAAATTAATAAAGTAAAACCACAGAGATAATGCAAAGGTATCAAACTAGGACGTATTTTATCTCTCTATCTGTTCAATCTGTATACAGAAATATCATAAGGAAAACTGGATTAGAATAGAAGAAGGAGTGAAAATTGTTGGGAAAAAATCTCTAATTGAAGATATGCAGATGGTACCATATTACTGACAGAAGCAGCAATGACTTGAAATGACTCCTTATAAAAGTGAAAGAAAACAGCACAAACAGGACTATAGATGAATATTAAGAAAACAAAATCAAGTTCACTGAAGAATTGCAAAATTTCTGCTAATAATGAAGACATTGAAGTTGTGACAGATTTCACTTACCTCAGCTCAGTTCAAAGCGAACCTGCAACCAAGAAATTCAAAGAAGGCTTGGAAGGACAGCAATGAAGGAATTTGAAAAGATCATGTAAAGATAAGGCTGTTTCACAGGAGACCAAGGCCAAGATCATCCAAACAATTGTATTCCCAATGTATGGGTGTGAAAGCTGGAAAGTGATAAAGCCTGATAGGAAGAATATCAATGTGTTCAAAGCATGGTGCTGAATGAGAGCTTTGATAATATCCTGGGTCAACAGAAAAATGAATGGGTCCTGGATCAAATCAAGATAGAGCTTTCTCTAGGAGTAAAAATGACACAAAGGCACATCATGATAAGGTAAGACTCACCGAAGAAGACAATTGTGTTAGGGAAAGTCAAAGGCAGAAGACGACGGGAAGATCAAATATAAGATGGACTGAATCCATAAAGGAAGTGCAACTTTCAACTTGGAAGAGCTGAGTGGAGTCATAAACAGGACATTTTGGAGGGCTTCCATTCATAGGGTTGCCATAAGTTGGAGATGACTTGATGGCACATAACAACAACCCCAACTTGGGGATAAGAACAGCAAAAGGCCTCTGTGGCTGTCTTCTCTTTTCATGCAGTCCAGGGAGAAATTGGAGACTGAGAACTACATTTAAAAAATGCATGAGTCATGTGTGCCCCACATATGATGGGATGCCCACCTCTGATTTAACACATTGGAAAGATGTGTGAGATGTGGTGGTGATGCATGAAAATATTGAAGCTGCCAAAATGTAAATTGAGGAGCAGCATTTCATTTAGGACATGCCATTAAGTTGATCTCTTGTATCTGAAAAGGATGAAGCTACTGATAAGCATAAATATATACAATCACAGGTTAGAGGAGGGCAGAAACATTTGAATTGAAGATTATTACATATACAGTGATCTTGATTCCTGAATACTACTAAATTTGTTTCTAGCAAACTGAGGGATCACTGCCATCTGTTGGTAGATGATAAACAGAATACTTCAGTACTTTATTCAGATGTGTAGATATTGTGACATTTATATAAGAAGTATTATGTGTCATCTTAGCAGGCTATTCCTGCCACACTTGTAGCATAGCTACTTGGAAGTATTTTATTTCTGCATGAACCTAGTTATGCTCAGGGTATTCTTGTCTATTTAGAGAACTAGTACATGAAATGCTGAACTTTTTTTAAATGAATGACGAATGTGAGATTTTGACATTACCTGATATTATTTCTCTGAATGCATTATAGATGAAATCTTTGAGGTTGAAAATGAATACAAAGCCAAAACCATTCCAAGTGAGCCAGGGACCAGATCCAATGTTATTGCGGTAGAGTGTCTACTCCAGTTTTGAGCCTGAACATTAAGGGAATTATCTGTTGTACTGAACCTATTCAGTAGATGCTAGCATTTAGCTTCATGGGTTGCTCCTTAAATTAGCCACTAAAACCTGGAATGGATGCACCATTCCAGTGACATGGAGCTGCTTCTGTTGCTTTGAGTGGAAGTAAATATCTTTTCCTTTGTTCCTTTTATGGTGTCCAGTGGTTGCAGGAAAAAGATGATGTCTTTCTGAATCTTTATGAATATCATCTCAGACTAGTCATGTATTTATGTGGGCCTGTTATAATAACCAGTATATGCTGTGATGAATGCAGAGAGTTCCTCCATGCACAGACTTTCTTCATTCATATCAGCAAAGAAGAAGGTCTGTGCATTTAACCCTTTCCCACATACAGCCAGATATATTATTTATTTATTTATTTATTTATTTTTATTAATTTCTATACCACCCATCAGCAAAGCTCTCTGGGCAGTTCACAACATGATATGAAAACAAATACAACACAACAGCATTTAAAACATTTAAACATTCATTAAAATAGCATTAAAATACATTAAATACAATGAAAAAGACCCAGACAAGGAAATAAAAAGGCACCTGGATAAACCCATCAGACCCCTAGATATCCAAGGAGATCTTTAAAGGCTTCCACAAAGAACTCGGTGCTGATAAGATGGCAGATTTGGCACCAGGAGGGCCATGGCAGGAAGGTTGTTCCAAACATGTAGGGCCACCACAGTCTTGAGAGCCCCATGCTGCCTGCCAGGCCAGCATAAAAATTGTGGCAGGGCTGCCTGGGGTTTCCCTTTCTAGTGGTAATACTAGTAAGGGAGCAAGCTTTTCCTGCCCTTTCATCATGAGCTAGAGTTAGCAGAGGACATTCCAGGCTTGTGTGTGCATGCATTCATGCACATGAATATATGTGTGTGAGCACATGTGTGCACATGTATGGACCCTGGTACTGCATGATGTGATCTTCACCCTAATTGTACACACCTGCACAAAAATATTTGGGGAAGCAAGCATAAGCTGCCCCTGGATCTGACAGTTTTTCTGTCAGGATCCTTTCTGACTGAATTTCAGAGCAAGTGTTGTATTCTCCAGACAACCCTGCTTCCTGCTCCCTTTGGAAAACCTGGGGGAACCTGAAGCAAACCAAAGGCTGCCAGAGGTTGTTGGCCACAAGGGTATCTCACCAGGGCTTCCTGATCCTAGAATCATAGAATTGGACTGCCCTCAGAGATCATCTAGCCGTATTCCTGCTCAATGCAAGCTTTGCATGACAGGGCCCTTATATATGATATAGCCCTTATTAAACACACAAGAGCTTTATTTCTTTCTTGTGGCAGCTTTGGGACAGCTTTCCATAAGAATCTGAAATATTCCTGTTGGCACATAATCCAGTTCTCACATAGGCAAAGCACATGTGCTGCAGTTAAGTACTCACAGGAATGAAATGTTCCTGCATAAAAATAATAATCCCTGCACATAGAAAAGTAGCATGACAGGAACCAAACAAGGCTAGAATCCTATTTCCTGACATCAAGTTTCTTTGTTTGTTGAATGGAGCCTGAACCAACAGTCTAAAGTAGTATGATCTAGTAATACAGCCTAGACAGGTTTATCACAACATTGCTAAGATGCTTCCAAGACGGCTATGGGAATCTTTCTTCAACATCCCTTTCAAACTTCTCTACAGGGCATTGTTAAAGAAGTGGAACTGTTAACATTGTTTCCAGAATTCATCATAAACTCATTAGAGTTGGCAATGGAAACTAACGAACACAGGGAGTTATGAAACAGGAAGAATTGTGTGTCAAGAAAAAATTTCCAGAACTTCAGCCTCCTATTCAGACAAAAGCAAAACATGAGAATAATCTCAAAAATGTGAACTGAATATAGTTGAGGTTTCCTTTTCCACCATAAAAATGGAAACACTGCATATGAATCAAAATACAATGAAAGTTGCAATGTACAACAGCCCACCAACACACACATACCCAATGATTACACTGAGTACATTATACCCCAAAATTAGCAATGGCAAAAGTGTTTTGTACCACATATGGTTTGTTTATTCACTCGAGTCTAATGGAGCCTGACATATTTAGGAGCTGTAATATTTACATGGAGATCTTCCTGACTTTAAAGGCTCCCCCATTCTCTTTAGTGGAAGCAGGAATCTTTGCAAAAATAAAGAGATGTTTGCACCCCTCTCTTGATACGTCTGTGGACAGTGAAGCTTCATATGTATATCAGAGTACACACATAGTCCTGGATCTCGGACTAGGCTGTTGTTGTTTTAAATTTTTTAGCAAATTTCATATGTGCTTGATGTCAAAATTCATTGGCTCTAGAAAGAGAGGGGGAAAATTCAGCGCTATCTTCTTACAGCCATCTTATGTAGGAATCCAACTGTGGGGCCTTTGAAAGTCACCTTTGGATCATTCCAATGTATTCAGTAGCATTTAAAAGCTCTTGCAGACATTATTAGGATAAGTACATAGAATACATAGTACTCGTAGGATAAGTACATAGAAGAGCGGTGGGGAACCAGTTGCCATTTAATGTTACTGGACCTCCAATTTGAGTTCTATTTGCTCTTTTGACACAATATTCTTCTTAAAATGTGGTTAATGGAAAGGAAAAAGAGTTGCAAAAGTAGTTGAACAAGTGTGTGGTGCATGTGAAAAGCAAAGCTCAGTGTGAGTTCAGTGGAAAAATACCACCATAGATGGAAAAAATACCATCATGCAATACCACCATAGCTTTTAATTTATTCTCATAAGTCGCTTAAGAAATGATAAATGGGAGAAAATGCATATAGTGATTTGCTTTTCTTTTAAAAGTTTTAAACAAGTGTCACTTCTGAATCTAACATTACATTGCGAAGCCAACATTCAATAATTGATGTGGCCCAACATTATCTGTAATTCATATAAAACAGTGCGGGCCCTCCCCCCCACCATGCAAAGGCAGGTTTTTTTGGGGAGCACTGCAGCCTATGAAGAGGCAAATTAACCCTTTCCTCTCCAGCTGCAATGCCTCTTGGAAATTGTGTCCCTTGCATGGCAATTAAATTGAGAAAAAAACATTCTGTATTGGCAGAAAATGAAACTTTTTTTCTTTATCCAAAAAATCAACATATATTTTAGAAGGGGAAAAGAGAATGGAAAAATTAGGATGGGCAGGCTTTTGTTCCAAATATTGTCATTTTCCATGCTGTTTCAAGTACAATTTTGTAGGAGTAATCTTCACTGAACAAACATTTGAGTAGACATGATTACACAGCGAAGGAAAGTGCTGTTAATAGATTGTTATTCATAATGCCTGAGTTATTAAAAACAATCTGATGATAGAGCAGTATTTGATCATAAAGACTGCCATTGCTTGCTTTGTATTATGATTGGCATCGTGTTCAAGTGTATTGATGTAAGTAAATTGGCTGCCTAGAAACTGTCTAGTTGGAAGCACGCTACTTTGCACACATGGTAATGCCACTGAGTTCTTTCAGCCTGACTATCTTTGCTCTGGTGCATATATGAAGTCACATTTGAACTGGAAGGATGCTAGGACACTACGTGAACAGTTCCCCTGATTTCATCTCTACAGAGCTGGGCAAAGTTGCTTTTCCCATCTCTCAGGTGGGAGTGGTTTTGTACACTGTCCCCATTCAAGGCAGAATGAAGGGAAATGTGACTGTGTCACTTCTGCCTGCCTGGGTCCTTGGGACTTTCTCAGAATAAAGCTTCTAAGGGTTTTAGTTAGGACCCCACAAAACAATAGAGCAGTTGGGCACTAGAGTTTAGTAAGTGGTCTATTGACACAGGAACCATCAAAGAATAGTTGTTCCACAGAGTAATATGACAATACTGCTTGCAAACATCTATAGTTGGCCTGCCCAGCATTCTTCTGGTTTACCAAAGTGTTGGACACTGCAGGTGCTCCTCTGTTACCACACACACACACACACAGAGTTTATCATACATATGGTGGTAACTGCACATTAGCACCCTCATCAGAACAAGCTGCCTTTTTGTCCTTGCTCTTTCCTGAATGATGACTCTGACCCTACTGGGCTAAATTAACCAGTTCATGGTGTGTGTGGGGGTGGGGTGGGAGGTTACTTCACATTCCAAGCTCAGTGCAGGGAAAGAGAAAGCACGGGCTTTATAAGGTGCCACTGCTCTCTCACATAATTGCATGGCAACCTGTCACCTGTCCCATGAAAGAGTACAAGTTCAGCCCGTGGTATTTGATTCAGCAAACTGAGTCCCATTTCAGGTCACAACTAGCAGGTACACAACTAGCTACAGGTACACTGGGTAAGATAGGTTACCTTGGTTTGCAACCTTTGTCTAGAAGGTAAAAAGTCGCTGTCTGAATCAGCTTCTCATTGTTACCTGGCTTGACACAGGCTCCCCTTGGATCCTAGAGAGATTATATCCATCCAGCACTTAACTAGCAAGGATAGGATGGACCAGACAGGTACCTATAAGATTGCCCTTTACGCAAGTAGGTTATGAAAGGCTCATTTTAGCAGCTTGGCTGATGTGGTTTCTGAAGTCAGGTGGTGTTGACCAAAGAAGATTTCAACTCTCAGGTGGTTTAGAAATGCAATAACTAAATAAATGAAGAAACATTTTGCTCCTATAGTAATAGGGTGCCTACAGTAAGGTAAAGTTCTGCTCACACTCATTACAGAACCTTGTTAGATCAGCTTTGTTCCAGCATGGAAGGAATTAATATGAAATGGCAGTATAACTTTAATGTAAAAGTGGAAATGGGAGTTCTGTCACAAATATCATGATTAAGCCAAAGATTTTCAGTTGTTGTTTTCAGTTTTTTCCTGTAGTATGTTGCTGACTTCCAGCAGCTGATTTATGGTGATTGTATCTATGTTCTTTACTTATTTCCTAACAAAATTGCAGTGTCAATTGGTGGGATTAAGCATTTGTCTCTTCACTGCTCTTTCAGAGGCTTTGGCTGCGGAGTTCACCCTGGGATTTTTTTTGAGCAGATTAATGGAGGAGCCCATTGTGGCTCCCCACAAATAAGGCCTGCAGCCTGGGCCTGAGAACAGGATTTCAACTCATCACAAACTGTCTGGGATTAGAAACACAGGCACCTTCTCCCAGGTTCTGTCTATGTGTCATCTTTTGAAATACAGGCAGAAGACGCATGGCTAACCAGTCTAAGCAGAGATAAGGCTTTGTACAATAACAGAAAATAAATCTTTAAATCCTTTTAGACTCTTGGGCCCATTTTTTAAAAGGAAGCAATATTTAAAATTGTAGTTTAAACTTTACACTGTTTTAAAATAGTTATCATTATTTGATGGGCTGTGATTGCTACCGTACCTAATGATTTTGGATCTCAAATAGATGGTCCATCAAATTCTTCATGTACTGTTCTCTTCTCATTGGCTTGATAGCCAATGATTATGTATGACCATGATTATGTATGCATTTCCTCTCTTTGTTGCAAGGGATGGGGAGTCATCTGTCATGTAGACATGTATCAAGAAAGGGGATGAGGTAAATTAAGATTAAGATAAGATTATTTTGAAAATTGCATAAAAATGTGTGTCAAGGAAAATCTGTTAAACCCAAATTCATTATATGGAATGTATATTACTTTAAAGCATTATATTATAAGGAAAACAGAATCCATGATTTGGTTCACAATAGAGACAGCTCACAGAACCTAATACTTTTCTCTGGAGAACAGGAAATCCTCTCATGGATCAGTACACCATGATGAATGCACACAAAACTGACAGGGTTTTTGGTTAAAGCAGACAAATAGGCAAATATAAGATGAGAACAGGCCATGATGGCTTTCACTCATCTTGAACATAAATCTCTCCAATCAATGAAGCCAGAGAACAAAACAAATATTACCAAGACAGTATAGTTCAAATTATAGATCACAGACCTGGGATGCCCTTAGAGTCAGACATCAGTACAGAGGTAAATAATTTGTTGTTGGGTCTGATGTAGAAGACCCAAAAGAAGAAACTCTGATGAACATAAATCATGCTTTGTGGTGTAGACAAAATGCAGAACCAGGCTTCTGCTATGCAGAGAATGATCCAGGCAGGGCACACAAACCAAAACCAATCCAGCGATGGCACCGAAGAAAAGGCACCAGGACCTGCAAGTCATATTTGCACTCTGTTTCAGGAAAAGTCAGCACATTCTGTGGGCAGGACTGGCCCTCAGATTGATTTTGTTTAGGCCCTTTTACACCTCCTAACAATCAAGGAGGTTGTAATTAAAAAGTATTTGTTTTCATTTTTGTTTTGTTTCACAACTATGCTATTTTAAGGCTCTAAAGAAAGATGATCCTAAAAATAGTCTTACTACTTGGTTTGGGGTCTTGGGGTTCCAGCTGTGCATGAACACATGGAATCCATGGCTAGCTTCATGTTCCAGTCACATCTAAATTGGAGGCACCATATGTACTGCTTGCAGTACAACCCGGACTCGATCCCTGCCATCTCCAGGGACATCTGGAAATATTTCAATGGCTCAACTCAACATAAGACAGCTTCCTATGCTCCTAATGCATTCTACATGGGATTGCCTTTGAATTTTATTATGGATCTGGAACTCTGCTACCTTAAGAACTGCCTTATGAACTTATGTGAAGATTTAGATTGATGGCAAAGCCTTGCTCAGTGTTCTATTCCTGCTGGAGGATTGGTGGGAGACGAGGGCAAAGCTATAATTCAAAGACTCTGAAATGCCCTTTGAAGGGAGATCCACCTTTTCCCTGGCTTTAAGTAGGAGGGACATTTCATTGCAAGGGTCTTTAGGTGTTCTTCTTTGAAGGGACTTAACTTTGTGATGCTTTGCTATACTCAACTGCCTTATACTGAGTCAGGCCATTGGTTTATCAAGCTTAGCATTGTCTGAAGCAGAGATGGCCAGATTCTGTATTCCCAGTGACCACTCTGTTTTCTGGACAAATGCCTAGAGGCAGAAGCACCTCATTTTTCTCAATATAGAACTGGCTTCCTCAGTTATAGATCTAGAATAAGCATCATGCTACTCACAGGTTAGAGCTTCACAGTCATTGATATCTGCACTGTTGAGCTTCTTACCCTGTGCTTCCACATAGAACACAATGAAAGAAACTTACAAATAAAGTGTTTGCACTCTTCCACCTAACGGTGATCTCTTACTGCCATGGCTGTTGCTACTTAATGGCTCAACAGCATTGCATCCTGTACTATAGTCTGGGCAACCCCACCTAGGACCATATCCAGGATTGCTTTGCTCTGGTTTGTTTCTTGACCAATTGTTGCAGGGCACAGTCATTTAGGGCATCCCAAAACAAAACAAAACAAAACATGTCCGAATGGGAACATACACTTATCCAGTCAATGTGTGGATAATTATCACAGTACTGCCTTTGTTGGAGGGCTCCCTGCTTTCCATCAAAAGGCAGGAACAGAATGAAGCATTTTGTTGAAGGTACCACATGTGTCTTTTTTACTTTCATGCCCAGCTTGAAGATTTCAGAATCATCAGGATGGTCACTGTGAGATGCAGGATGCTGTTTTAGGTAGATCTTATTGATTCAGGAGAGCTCCTCCTATATCCTTATTTTCAGAGAAGTCTGAAATGTTTCATAAACCATTTAGAACAAGTTAGGCCACTATCCTGTGTATTTTCACACAGGAAAAGGCCTACAACTGCCACTTCCAGCTAGCTATCTCATCCTTTGTTTTCATCTCTAAGCATTTTCTGTGAAAGCAATAGACATGCTGATGATAAAGATAATTCTCAACATTGTCTTCCACAATCCTTTAGTTTCTCTCTCTTTCTGTCTTCCTCCAGGACACAGGTGGAATAGCTAAGAAGGTGTTTGGGAGATCATGACAGGGCATGAAGGAGAAAGTGGTCTCTAAATATGCAGTTGTTCCTCATGGAGAATATGGCAACTCTATATTTGTAAAAACTTTAACAAAACAATTAGTGAAAATACCTTTAGATTTTTAGGCTTTGGGTGGAGCAATGCTATGGCTCCTACAAAGTATCTAGGGGGCTGTAGGCTTATTTGGATTCCTAGCTCTAAGGGTGGAAAATCGCTCCATGGTCAGGAAATATCTCTGACCTCAAGTATGGGGATCTGCACTCAGATCTCCTTCCCCCACTCACAGCTGGCACAGACAGAGCCATACTGGCTGCTTCTTTGAGGGCATAAAGTGGGTATTCTGGGGAATGGGGAAGAGGCCATGCCACAAAAACATCCTGGTGGTGTCCTAGCTTTATTCCTGTCCTTTCTGAAGTGCTACAGTTAAACAGTCAAAAGTGGCTGTCTAGCATCTTTTGCAGAGCAGGAGAAGTATGGAGATAACCTGCCCTGTGCAGGATGGCAATGTTCCTCTGAGTTAAGAGGGCTAGAGGGATCCCCATAGGATTGCTCTCTAAGAGTATAATCCAGTCCACACTTATGTGGAAGCAAACCCACAGTTACCAGCGTTATGGAGTTCCAAATAAGCACATGTAGGCTCCAGTTGCACAATGATTTCATAGGCTTCAAATAACTTTCTTTTATCCCTCTTGCTTGCAAGCCATGCCAGAACAAGTATTTTTATATCCTGAACAGGAATTGGGAAAACTCATCTCCAATTATGAATATATAGTCTTTCTTCACAGTTATGACGTATTTCCCTACCCCAGGTTGTGTCTGCCTTTTGCATAATTCATTAAATATGAGTTCACCAAAATCACTTTCCATACCTTGCAGCAATGAAAGCATCATTCAATGCTTTAGAACTCACATAATTATTTAATACTCTCTGACAGTTTTATTAATCTTTACCTGCTCAATGACTTCTATGACTTTTGAGGTTCAACTAGGTTTAGGCTGTTCCTTGTTCTCTTTGCTGTTGTTTTTGCATCTAGTTGCTTTACAACACTGTCATCATCAGAGTCATCTCAGAACACAAGTTTGCCATCCATGATATAAATAATGTTGTCACTTGCTAAAGAAATTTCATACTTAAGTTTATTTAAACATTTTAATACATGCTTATATCACCATTTCAAGGTATCATACATTAGTGCATTTTAAAACAAAAATAAGTAGCCTACTGAGTTGGTCAATAGTCTTAGAATATTCCATGTTTCTATTTGTAGCTGCAGCTGCTAGAAGTTTTGAGTATACCCATCACTTTCATTGTTTAGGATCAGATCCTATGCTTATTTTAGACAGCACTCATCAGACAGTATGGAAGAGGCATAGCTGGTTGGAACATTCTGAGAATTGTAGGACTTTCTGTCTAAACAAGCATAGGAATTGCATGTTTATTCAGTCAACATTCTTGTTACACTCAAAATAATCTACCATGTAGATTTCACATTCTGCTTCTCTTAACATGTGTGCTGTTATTTCCTGTTCATTTTTTTTCTGGTGCTGAAACACGGCATTTTTATTATCCGTTGCATTATGTCTGAACTCGGCTAATTTCTTTTCTTGTACTTTGCTTAGGATTCCTCATCCATGCTGTAGTTCAATTTAGACTTTCTTCAACATCATGTTAACAGAAATATTTTATTATTGCCTTCATTTTAAAGAGGACTTTTCATCTTCGAGAGCAAATTTCATTGGATTTCTCAGTTAAGTAACTTCTGGATGTATCCTCCTAATAGGAGAAAGATAGATTTGTCTCTTTCATATGAGCATGATGACATATCAACAATTTTTGCTCTACATCTTGTCTTAGCACAGCACAGCACATATGTTAATTGTGTCTCATTCCATTAGTGAATGTTTCTGCAGAATCTACCATTAAAAGTACTGCTATTTTATCATATTCACCATTGCTACTCAGTAGTTTCCCCCATACACAGAGAGATGGGCAGAATGATTCTATGGCCTCTAGATAGCATCTAGAGGGCCACAGAGTTTTCAGAGTTCCAGCTTTGGCATCAGAAAAGAGCTCTGGCTAGGACTCCATGCCCAGAACTCCCTCTACCACTCTTCACAGGTGATGTGGAGGAAACTGTGCTGGCTGTCTCTGAGGTTGCTAGAGCAACTTTGGAGAAGGGATTGAGGATGGTAGGAAACCACTGCCACCAATATATGGCATAACCTGGTGGTACCGAAACTGTGTTCCTCCCCATTTGACAGTCAAATCCAGACATCTAGCTGCATCTAGTTCCACACCCCGCTAGGATGTCCATTTTCTTCTGAGATTTGAGAGCTATGGTGAATCTTATTGCACAATACTCTTAAACTACAATCCTATGCATGTT
>NW_025335438.1:18241088-18258222 GCF_004798865.1 Varanus komodoensis
AAAGATGGAAGAAGCATTGGGAAACACAGGAGGGGCAGACCCTTAACATTTCATAAATGAGGTAAGGTGCTGGCATTATAAAGACATCTTCTGGAAGCACCCAGGGAATGTTTCCAGTAGACATGCACAGGTCTGTGAAATAAAAACCTTTTTGGATCAAAACCAAGCCTGCTCCCAAACTCTCTTGAAATAATGAGTGTTATGGTGTGAAAGTTACTCTTTGGTGAACCACTTCCTTTTCAACAGGGAGATGTCAATTCATTCCATTCATGCTTACAAATATTTCAATTTCCTTCTGCAGACATTTCTAATTATATTTAAGGCCCATTGATTCTCAACAGGTTTAGTTGCTCTTAGTTCTCTCTTGAACAGTAGCTATTTAAGTTCCCCTCACCTTCTTCGTGACAGGTCAGACAAACTCACATAATCGCCAGCATGTAGGATCCTTGGTGGGATACACGTGTCACTTATCTGTGGAATCAGCTCACACACCCTTCCTTCAGACTTTTAACATGCTGAATGCTTCATGCATCTTAAGCCCGCATCCACCACTTGTCACCCTCTCAAAATTAACCTGGTGTACGCCATGTAGACGCAACTCTTTTCTTGTCTCCCTTCATTCAGGAATGGGAGAAAGGCTCGCGTTATTGCCAATCATCCCACACGGTCCACCATCCCTTCCATAGGGGCATCAATTCCAGGGAATCCCACTAAGATTAAGAGACAGAAAGAACGGAGACTCAGAAAAGTGCTGGGGGAGGCGATTGCACAGACACAGGAGCCGGGAACATCCCCCTAATCTGCGTGACAATCTAATTTCACAAGTAGCTATGTGAGAGTCATCTCAATTGATGGCCCAGAATTAGCATCCTCCGGGGCACAAGTGGGGAGGAGGAAATATGTCAGGGGGAAAGAGAAAGAGAGAGAGAGAAAAAAGACCCTCGTTGAGCCGCAGAAGGATGATTAAGAGAGGACTTCGTCGCTTTCCGCCCACCTAAAGTCGATAGCACTCCAGTGGACAGGCGGAGGGTGGACTATATAAGGCAGGTGTATGGCTGCTAATTCCACGGGCTACTTCTCCAGGTTCAGGGTGGAATTTTGACTGATTTCGGACCAATCGCCAGAGGGGAAGGCCAGACACGTCCCGTATGGCGAAGCACCTCTTGCACGGTAATAGCGATTGTTTAGAAACCCCTTTCCTCGCCATCCTCTGTTGGAAAAAGGAGGGTGATGGATGGGTTGATTTTGCCTAGTCAGCCCCTGGGTTTATACGAGGCGGCTCTTTAAATGTTATGGGTGGGTGGGTGGGTGGGGAGGTCGTGTTAGGGTGTCTTCGCTTGTCTCGCTTTAATATACATAAAAGTATTGCTTGGGATTAGGCGGGGAGCTCTCATTGCGGTAATGAATGAACAGCTACCTGCTCCCAGTGAATGCACCTGCTGAGCAACTGAGATGGCCTGGGGAAAGTTCAATTCTTTTGAGGCTCTGCAAAGATCAGCGAAGCGCTTTCCCTTCTAGATCCTCCCCCCCTCCCCCAATTTAGAAACTCTTTGGGCGATAGGGCTTTGAAAGAGATACAATCCGAAGCGGGTTTATGAATAACTGAATTAATTTTCTTCCCCTCTTAATCTTAATTGTTATCTATATTTGGAATAGCTTACTCAGGGGTATTAAGTAGCAAGCTTGAGAGCTCTTAGCCCATTGAGATTGGTTACAAACAGCTTTAAAAAATGCGCTCCGGGAAACTAATCAGTTGCTATCAGGAGGTGGAGGCACTAAATTTTTTTTTCCCCTGGACACCAAAAATGGGGAGATCGCTTAAGATTTTAATGAAGTGTGCTACTTTGGCCTTTGAACACTATTGTGGAAAAAGGCTGCTTTTGTAACCTGTAAAAAAATCTGAAAAGAGACGACAAACTAAATCAATAAAATTGAATAGCAGATTGCCTGAAGATCCTGGAACGAAGTTTTAAATAGCATCTTCGAAAATAAATTCCCCAGCTATTGGACTCGGAGCCTTAACTCATTGAAGACGTAAACTCCCAATCCTGTATCCCCCTTTCCCACCTCCGCAAGAGGTCCCATTTTTGTTACAACAAAACAATTGTGCTAAGCAAGCCACGTGCTTAAATGCACCAAATTCAGCCAGCTGGAAATGCTGGAGGGCGCACGCCCCGAGCCGACAAGACGCCCCCGAGAAACTGAAGTTGCATGTCGAGACGCCGGTCTTGCCCTCCCTACTCACACCTCTGAATAGCGAGTTGTATAGGAGAGGTCCTCCTAGCCGTCTCTGCGGTCCAGGCACCGTTGCACGAAGTGAAGTCCGTCTGGAAGGCGAAACTTGTCCGACGAACGCTTCAGGCGCGCTTGGGAAAGAAAACCAGGCAAATCCCCCCTCCTCTAAAGCCCCTGGCCTGTAATATGCGTTGCCTGCTTAATGCCCTTTTCATAATCCGTGTCTATAAATGTTCCCTGGAAGGATCTGGGGTCTAAGAGCGAGGGCGCTGCCGCCGCGGCCACGGGTGGGCGGGATTGCCGCGGCGGGACCAGCCCACGGAGCGCCGCCCCCGCCCCGCGCCCCTCGTCCTGCCTGGCCTCGGACGCGAGCGGAAAAGAGCAGGGGCCTCGGGCGCAGACCCATTCGCAGCGCGCGCGGCCGCGGAGGGGCGCCGGAGCTGGCCACGCCGCGCAGGGACGCCGAGGCTGATACCGGCGAGGTAGCCCGCTTCCCCGCGCCAGATCGGGCCGCGGCGGCGGCGGCGGCGGCGGCACGTGCCTTTGCCGCTCCGGCAGCGGCCAATCCCGCGCAGGGCGCCGGGCGCAGCAGCCTCGCGGTCCCCGCGTCGGGCGCCGTCTCCCGGGCTCTCTCCCAGCCTGCGGGCAGCGCTCGGCTTCAGCATGAGGAGGTAGCTGCGGGCAGGCAGGAGCTAACCGTCGGGCGCCGTCTCTGTCTCTCTTCTCCCAGGAGGACGAGAGATGCCCGGGGCCAAGCCATGCCGCCGCCAGCACCGGCACCGCCGCGGCAGCCACGCGCTGCCCGCTCTCCTCTTCTTCCTGCTCTTGGCTTCGGCACGGACCTCCCGTGTGGAGGGCGCCTCCGTCAAGAGCAAGACCAGAGATCTCCAGATTTCAGCGGGGGACAGGAAGATGCTGCTCGAACTCTTGCTCAAAGTCCTCGGGGACAGCAGCAGCCACCAGGCGCCTTCCCACCTCTTGGGGGCGGAACGGGTCATCGCCCGGCGTTACACCAACGGCGGCGCCCTTTACGCCTCGCCGGCGGTTGATCAAGAGGGCAGAACAACTTCGTCCTCCGCCTCTTCTTCCAGGGAACGAGTTGCTGGACACGCGCCCAGATTCATCTCCTCTTCCAGACACTCAGGTAAGGAAACGACAGGCTCCCCCGGTTCTGTTCTTCTTCCTCCGTTCCCTTCCTGCTGTAACTTGAAGCAGATCTCCCCTGAAAGGGCAAGAAAAACAGAGCCTTGCGGCATCTTAAAGACTAACCCACTGAGCCTGGCTTGAACTTCCGCGGACCTCATCAGATGCATGGAGATGCATAGCTTCCTGCTGGGCTTTGATGGACTCCAATGCCCATCATCCTTAACCTCTGAGGCTGGTGGAATTGGAATCCAAAAACATCTGGTGGACCAGAAGCCCCAGCCTTACCCTGACATGTGATTTTCAGTTAGACCTGAGCCTCAGCTCTAAAAACGACTCTAAACAACCACATTTTTCCATCAAGATGCTCACCTCCTGGAGTGAAGGTGGAAGCTTCTTGATCCCCATCACCTTTGCCTTGTAAGATGGAGGAATTACAAATCTCACCAAGCCTTAATTCAGTACAGTGGTTGCTGTTTTTCATCTGAACACCAAAATGCTTTATGCATCACTTTACTTTGATATCAGAGTATTGGAGTAACTCACAAACATATTCACTATAATAAGGCTCTGGATGTTAGAAAACACTGCGCTTCCAAAATGTATTTTTACTAACTCTAGCAGCAGTTTTAAAGTCTTTTTAAAGCAAGCTAACCTTTTGCTTTGAGACTGTGCTTGCTGCTCCCTCTTGTCTATACGAGTGTCATTACTCTGGTATAGATGCTCCACCATTGCCCAGTCTACACAAAGTGATGCTCCAGTGATGAAACTGGCAAGCCTCACTTCCCTGGTTGCTTGTGACTTCCAGGGTTTTGTTTTGTCCTGAATCAGGTGCTGTGTTTTTAATCCTCAGCAGATCTTCCTGACTTTCCCCATCTTGTCCTTACAGTTTCTGGCTAAAGAAGCCTCATTCACTTTCAGGTTCTTCCATGCAGTCAGACTGTAACTGTTGCAGGTCTTCTGAGGCTAAGAGCTTCAAGTCACTAGAGTCCCAGGCATTATGTACAGTATATGCAAAGCAAAGGAATCTGTAGAGATGGCAGACAGTCACTATTAAAAATCCTCTTGTGGTTGACAGTCAGAGGGAAAAAATGACATGGGGACACTACATTTTCTGTTCAGTAGCTCTGTTTTACCCTAGTTTGTGTGTGATATTCTAGAAAATCTTAAGAGGAGAAAGAGAATAATTATTGTAGCTAATGCACTAACATGTGGGTGCTTGGCAAAATATTAATGTATCACTCCAATTTTGCTTCTGGCACCACATCAGTGGAGAAGAAACAATCTCTCTGTTGTTCAGGAAGAGTCTGCTCACACCAGACCATTCTGGTTATTTCTTTTTTATATATATATAGTTACTTAGAAAAACCTTTCTAAACAAGTATAGAAAATTAGTAAACACTTTGAAGGCCAAATGAAGTCTGACGTTTATACAAACTCACCACCATTTCTAGACCAAGGGAATTAGAATTTTCAGTGGCAACTTTCTATATCTGATTAAAGGAGGAATGGTGCCCCCTTCATTAAGGTGACAAAAAGTGGTTCCAACTATTATAAGACTCAACTTTCTGCTGCTTGTAAATTGATACCATTTAGCTAAATAACATGAAACTTGAAGTGATGTGATAAAAATTGCCATGGTTACAAGATAAAAAGTGCTGAAAACTGACATGTACTTTTGGTCCAAACTACAGCTTGGGATATTGTATTTGTTTCACATTTAGTGGAAACTAGTGATGCACTTCATTCTGGTTTGCCAAAGAGGCATGCTTTTCACTGGTTGGTGAAATTCTGAGCAGCAGTTCAAAGGCGATAAGGTTTGTTTCCTTTCTCATTGCAGCCTGTAGCAACAACTGCTGAATAAGTTACATTGACCATGCTCATTGTTACTCTGAAGCTAGAATGTTGCCAGTACTCCAAGGGCATGAGAGGAATTCCAGTGTTCTGTCAGCATTCTGACAGTGGTGTGAGGGTTGGCAAGAACTGTCAACTGAGATGTTAGGGAGGTCATCTTAACTGACAGCTGAGATGAGAGTCAAGTAGTTCTGAAGACGGATGTGGGGGGATCACTCTTACTGATAGACAGATCACTGTTGAAGATGGCATGAAGGAAAAGATTATACTGGAATTCTCCGCACACAAAACAACATAATGTACACAGTTGTTTTATTTTGGATTGCTTCATCATAAAGTTTTCAAGGTAAGAAGATTCAGAGTGGTGTGCCATTGCCTTCTTCTGTACTGTACTAACCAAAGTAAGAGTGAGTGTCACTGCCATTGTCTATGAAAGATCCTTCATCAGTGTCACCTTCAACTACCACTGCTGCCCAGTAGCTGCCCTTCAGAAGTTTCTCCACCCCCATCACCATTAAGGATAGCCATTCTCTTCTGATAACGGGACTGTTAGTCCTGAAGAGGGTTGATTCATGTCTCTGCTTTGACCATTCTACCTTGGGTGACCCTGTTAAGAGATTAGCTTATTGAGACAGTCTCTGGTCGCAGTGATCTCCGCTTCTTTGACACTTGGAATCCCCCTCTCCACATTAAGGCATGCATCCAAGAGAGATTTGGAGGTCTTTCATTGACCATAAGTTGCAAACAACTTGATGACACATAACAAGAACGAATACACATGTACCCAGCTGTGCTTGTTTTAGAAACATTCCAGAAGTTCAAAATTCAGCAAGAGTATTGTGTTAGCATTGTGCTGATGATTGGTCTCTGTGATAAAGCAAAAGAAACAGACTCTGGCTTATGAGTATTCATAGGAGAGGTCATCTGCCTCTTAAAAGGCAGCATGCAAAGAAGAACCCTTTGTTTCTGCTCATTGATACTGTTGGGTGATTATAGTCAAGACATTCTAGGCCTCCAGCCTTTCATGCTCAAACAAATGGTTTAAGTCCTTTTCTATTGCATTCTGTCCATTCTGAGTAGAAGCCAGGAAGAGCTTCTACTGGGGCAGGACCCTGAACACCACAAGTTATCCAAGAGACATGTGTAAAGCTGGAGGGATGAGCTTTACTCTTTTAGCCTGGATCCCATTCCACCTTATCTGTATTTCTCAAGGAATTCCAAAACCTTCTCACTCAAGGAATGGCATTCTGCCTGCTGAGCAGAAACCACTTTCTACTGGTTCATGCCATACCACCTTATAACAAGTATACTACACTAGTATAATTTAAGAAATCTTTTGTGGGAGATAAAATCAGAAGATGTTTACATAGCTAGACAGGTGGCAAATGGCATCTGCAGATTATGGGCATGGCAGGAAGACCACCGGAGGAAAGAGATAAGCAGAACTGAAACATAAGTCAAATTCAGAATTAAGCCCTGTGGCTCTGGAAATAGGGGTGGGAGGTTGGAATAACAGCTGTTATAAACTATAATTCTATGCAAGTTATTCTGAAATAAACTCTACTGACAGGCCTACACAAGTTCCTGGAACTGTTCTGCATCCCATATTTTCTTTCTCAAATATAAGTTGGCTTTCTTTTAATGGTTAAACAAAATAGGAAAGAAATTACAGGCTTCAATTGGAATCCACATCTTTCATTGCAAAAACAGTAAGGCTCAGATGCTTAATAAGGCAATACAAGCTTTATGCTGATCCAAGGCACTTTAGCGCCCCCCTCCCCTGCATCTGAATTTGGCCCTGAAAGGCCAAGGAGAAGTATGGTACATGGAGAATAAGCTGTAAGCAGACATAGTTTGTGACAATGCATAACATCAGCACTGATCCCAGGATTGGCCTACAATTTTCTTGTTTTGTGGTGCTTCAGCCAACATGGCAGTCTTTTTCATAACTGAATGAATTAATTTTATCCTTCTTTTCACTGGAATTTTGCTGTGAGTAAAGGGTGATGGCTAGCAAATAAAAGGATTCAAGGTAGAAAACGTTGGATGTATCTAGATTATCTAACTTTTGTTAGAGGGTTGCTTAGCTCTGAAAACAATAGTAAACAAACCTGAGTCCAAATCAATGCCTTTTTATGCTTTAAAAGCTCTGGCTCAGGGGTCATCCAGACAATTCAGTCAACAAGCCCTAGCATATCAAACCACCAGCAAAGCTGATTAGGGAATTGTAAGCCCACTGGGGGGACCACAAGTTGCCTATTCCTGCCTAGAGATTCCAAAAGAGCTACAGATCATTTTCAGCCATTCTAGTAGGACAGCCTGGTAGAAAACTGAATAATTTCCCTTATGAGTGAGCAATGAAGTGCTCCACATAATGTAACATAAAATTATATCATGGAGTTTTAAAAAGCTGTGGGGAGGAGATTCGAAAGGATCTCTCCAAATGGGGAGAATGGCCATAAACATGACAAATGCAGGTCACAGTAAACAAGTATAATATTATGCATGTTGGCAAAAGCTGATGGGATATGAGCTTGCAGTGACTGATCAAGAAAGAGATCTTAAGGTTATAGGGAACTGCTGAATGAAAATATAATTTCAGTATGTGGTTGCTGTAAGAAAGGCAAACTCCAGGTTAGGCATGATTAGAAAAGGAACTGAAAATCACAGCAGCAGTATCATGCTCCACTTATTCAAATATGTGGTGTGATCATACTTGGAATACTATGTGTATAGTTCCAGTCTTTGCATCTAAAATGTATGTTGTACTGTTGGAAAACATGCAGAAAGGGGCAGCTAAAATGGACAAGGGTAAGGAAACATCTGGAATTGTTTAGGTTAGAAAAAAGGCGACTAAAGATAGATATTGCGATTTATATCCTGCCTTTTTCCTACAAAGGGCTCAAGGCAGCTTACATCTTCTCTCCTCCTCCATCTTATCCCCACAACAACAACCCTGTGAGGTAGGTTGGGCTGAGAGGCTGTGACTGGCCCAAAGTCACCCAGTTGGCTCCACGGCCAAGCGGGGACTAGAACCCGGATCCTCTGAGTCCCAGTCCCGTGCTCTTATGATAGAGGTATAAAAATGATGCATGGTATGGAGAAGGTGGATTATTTTTGCTCCTTTACTGTTATTACTGGAACCCAGGGTTATTCCATGAAGCTGGTGGTGGGAACTTCAAAAAGTTCTGCTGCACAAAGCACAAACTATGGAATTAATTTCTACAAGATGTAGAACTGGCCAACAAGTAGGATGGCTTTAGTAGGAAACTGGACAAAATCATGGAAGAGAAGTCTATCAATGACTACTTGATAGCTATATGCTACCCCAGTTTCAGGAGAATTCTACCTCTGTAGACCCATTGCTGAGGAATGTGGGCAGGTAGGGACTGTTGCAGTCACGTCCTACTTGTGGCTAGGTTAGATGGATGCTTGTTCTGATATAGCTTGGCTCTTCTGTTCCGTCATCTATAAACCACAGTAACAATTTACAAAACACTCACATATTTTCAGTTATGCCTCTCTCTTCAACAGAGAAAATATGGATCTGGGGAAAAAAGCTTCACTTCCTTGTGTTTCACCCTGATGACACTGGAGTTTGGAACACATTAGAATGAATTTGTGTTTGGTACAGTCATTCCAAACTTCATCTCCGTATTGTGCACACGCACACACACAAAATCATTCCCCATTTGTGTCAAGGTGCAGTAAATACTGTGAATGTAGGTTTTGTTCTTGGAAGGAAAGGGGACTGTTAAACAAGAGAGATGTCTATGGTGCGATATCATAAAAATATACTAAAAATTTGTTCAAGGCAATTAGATGAGTGGTATTACCTTTTATGCAAATTCTACTACAAACCATTCATTCTGCTTTAAAGTGGTGAAAGGCACAATGCCTTTTTTTCTTCAGGATTTCAAATTCCATTAATAGGTTACCTTGTTGTTCTTGCTTATGTATGTATTATGCTTTGTTTCTACTTTCATTGAATTTCACTTTAGGATTCTTCTGGGATTTTATTGTTCTCATGCCTTCATTTTAAGCATAGTGAGTGTATCTTTATTTTTAGTTGTAAGGAACACTTTGCAGTCTAGTACGTATTAGAAGAAACCACTTATTGACTCCTGTTCATCACAAAGTTTATTTTAAAGTTTTCTTATAAATTCTGTGGTAATTATTCACAATTAGGGATGTCAACAAAATATGTAACAGATTCAAATGAATTCACATGTTTGTTAATCTGACCTCCAGTTTCCATAATAGACTGGCTTTTAGCAGATCCCATGGATTTTGTAGACTTACGGCCAGTTTTTATTTTTGGAGGGAGATTTGCAGAAATTTGCACATGCGCTAATGCACATTTGCCTGTGTCAAACAGAATTCAGATACATCCCTAACATTTTTGATTTCATCAATGAGTGGGTGACTGAATAAAAGTTCCCTGACCATCTGCAAAACATGGAATGAGAGGATTTAATCAAAGCTGTACATTCCTATTTAAGAGCCAATAGTTTCAAGTAAGCTCCTGACAAACTCCTAATTTGTGATTTATCTGCTATAGCTTTGCCCCGTGAAACAATTCTTTGTGAAAGGGACAGCTTCCTTGATCTCTTGGATTTAGTGGCAATCATTGTAGATGGGTTGCTGATAAATCTTTACACATGGCCAATGCAGATAAACCCCATTGTGTGGCAAGGTATTACATTCCCTAGTGCTATTGAATGTTGCTACAGCTACTAGTAACTCTTTCATGTATAAGGTCTGCAGTCAGCAAAAATGGTTTGTCATGTCACAGTAAGGCTGCATGCTTAGGGAGGGTTGTCATGGAAGCAATTTTTTCATTGCAATATGTCTATTGCATGGGTCACCAAAAATGGGAGAGTTGGTGTGATGGAATTCAAAATAGCTGTGATGCTGTAAAGGTTTGTCATATCAGCCCTTGGAGAAGGAAAACTTCATCATACAGCAGCATCAGCAGTTTATAAAGTGAAATGAATAACACAGGAGAATAATTCTTTTATCTATATTAATAAATGAGAATGTGTGTCAGTCTGTCCATGGCTCCAAAATCATGAAAGTTTGACACTTGAAACTTGATGTCCATACTAAGGCTACCTTATAGGTGTTCACCTTGGAGTTGTTTTTCTTTCTTAACATTAATTAAATGTTTCCAGGTAATTGAAGTTTGTAGTGCACTTCAGCTATTGGGATGGATTTCCCCAACCTGTGCATAGTTTTATAATCAATTCAGCTTGAAGTAAGGGGCTTACTTGAAACTACTGACTCTTAAATGTCCCATGTATCTCCCTTATACCAGTTCTTTGGATTCTCATTTTTATTTCACTTTTGCTGTTTCTTACTAGGGTTTTTTGTTCTGCTAATCTGCTTCTATGGATCTACTTCCATGTCTTATTTCATCAATTGACTCCTTTCATACTTATGATCTTTGTATGTTGAACAATTTCCCTTTGATATGAGTTTGAGGTTCATGGAGTCCCTGGAAACCAATGGTTCAGAGACGTTATTAAACTTTACACCATTCTAATGTCTAGTTCATAGATCATGCAGAATATGTTACTGACAACTTCAGTAATTTTGTTACAGTAAGCCCTCAGTCTGTGCCACAATGTTTTCCTCTCTTGCGTTATCTCTGCAGTAGAGAAGGAAGAGAGCAGCTACATTGAAATATTATGGCTGTGCAGTGGAAGCATTATTTCAAGAAGCAGGTCTGCAACTGAAGTTATAGGTAGCACTAGTGATTGAATATTGAAAACATATGGTCAAAAAGACAGTTCATGTTTTCAGACAAATGACTACAAACAGTATTATGTTTGGTTGGTGTAACCTCATGGAGCAGCAGTGTTAATGATTCAAAGGTTTAAGTTCTAGTTGCTCCTGCTGTTCTGTATTGAACTTCTGCTAGGAAGTACAAAGTAATAAATGAAAAATAGAATCATGCATTTCAAGGAAAGCAGTCTTTGTTTATTCTTACAGAAGGCTGCTGGCAACCTTGTGCTAGATGGACCTTTGGCCAGGCTCAGTAGAAGGCAGCTGTATGCGTTCATATGAAGACCACCAGCTGTACACACTTGGTGCATGAGAG
The DNA here is from genome assembly GCF_004798865.1 of Varanus komodoensis. Classification (NCBI taxonomy): domain Eukaryota; kingdom Metazoa; phylum Chordata; class Lepidosauria; order Squamata; family Varanidae; genus Varanus; species Varanus komodoensis. The sequence continues at coordinate 18,252,424 of NW_025335438.1, forward strand.
GCATGAGTGCAGCCCTCTATCTGTGTTGGACTGCAGCTCCCAATAGGTGGCTGCAGGATTCTGGGAGCCCAACACATCTGGAGGCACCAAGCTGAGGAAGCTTATATCAGAATATCATGTATTGCTTTGGAAAGAAACAAAGCAGAACAATAATACTACACTCACAGTGGTCTCAGAGTCACTTTGGTTGAAGGTTAGTTCAAGCTGTGAATGAAAGAAAATGCTGTAAAGGCACAAACTGATGCATGTTTGGAAGAGGAGAAAAAGTCCTACTAGTCCCAGCATGCCCCAGGCAGCTATGTCTGTTCCATGGCTTGTGGGGGCACACTGGGAGTCATAGCACTTATTCCCTGTCTCTACATGCATAGGTTTATGCCCTAAATCAGTGAAAAAAGTGTTCATTTAAAGAACTTGCTAATGCCCATATTTTCTTTCACTAGCTTGCCCTCTGATGCTTGGAAACTTTTAATGATTTGTTGCCCAAAGTGGAGAATGGGAGTTGGGGAGGAATACCTTTTGTAAAATGTTCCTGTCTTAGTTTCTATATGCCACCATTTGTACATCTAAAATAACTGTATCACATATATGAAAAATGATCCCTTGTGTGTGATCTGTTAATGCCATATCATTCAGTGAATGAAGCTGGATTCTGTTTGGTTGTGGGGAGGAGGAAGCTGTGGGTTGTCAGAAGTTGTTGGACTTCAGGGTAGATTGCTGCATTGTACTCTGGGGCTGCATCTGAAGAGGGCTCAGAAGCTACTGCTCAATGCAAAATGGGGCAGCCAGATTGATAACAGGGATGAGAAGGTCCAAACACATAAGACCAGTGTTGGCCTGCTTGCATCAGGTGCCTTTCTGAGTCCAATTTAAGGTGCTGGTTTGAACCTATAAAGCCTTACGTGGTTCAGGACCACAATACATGATGGAGTGCCTCTTCTGCCATGAACCTGCCCATAGAGGCATTTTAATAACTGATGTTTATTGTGCATGTTTTTAAAAATAATGTTTATGAAGTCCTAAGGTTTTAATCTATCCTGTTTTCATTAGTTATACCTTAATTTTCAGCTGCTACATTGTTGTTATATTGTTGTATATTATTGCTGTTATATTGTTTTTACCCTATTGCTATATTGTTATTGTTATTTTGTTTTTGTTATTTTTATTATTACTGTTGCACTGATTTTTATTGTCCTCCTATTTTATTGTTGTTAATTGTTTCCATAAACTGCCTAGAGAGTTCTACTGGACTATAAGTGTGCAATACAAGCTAAATAAATAAATAATACACTGCAATCATCATCCAAGCCCCCCTTCTAGGTACCACCTCTGAGGTAAGCTCAGAAGATTATACCAAGCAAGAGGGCCTTCTCAGTGGTGGCACACTAGTTATGGAATGATCATCCTCAGGACCAAAGGCATCAATTTTATTATTTTTTAAGCACCAGCTTAAGACCTTCCTTTCTTTCACATGGTGGACATGTCATGAGTGGAGCCGGCTGGTGCCGGAGGTCAGACTAGATGGCCTGGGAGACCCGTTCTGACTTGCTCTGTTTCTATGTTTCTCTCAGGTCTTGATAGCAAAGGAAAGATACTTTAAATCAGGTCCTGGATTTTTTCTTACTGTTGAATGTTCAGTTTTTCTGTGTGTGTGTGTGTGTGTGTGTGTGTATGTGTGTGCGTGTGTGTGTGTGTGTCTTTGTATGTACTACCTGTTTATATGTTTGAATATAAATTGTTTTTATAATGTAGTTTTAACATTTTGATCTTCATAAACTGCCTATACTGTGTTTTCTGTCCACTACTGTGAGTATAGAAATATAATATTTTGGTTATACTTCGGAGTAATGAATGAATTCCCATAACCCCTGGCAACTGATCATGCTAGCTGGGCCTGATGGCCCTTGGAGTCCAACAACACCTGGAGAGCCACTGTTTCCCCACCCCTGCTCTAGAGGATTTCACAGGTTGTGTTTTCCCATAAAGCTCTAATCTGTGCTGCAGCTTTAAACCCATTCCTGAGAGTTGGGGGACCATCAAGAAGAATGTAGACTAGGGAGTAGTGGGCTACTGATGGAGGAAGAGTTGTTGGGAATTATCCTCACAGACACACACAGAAGTGTATTTCCATATATGCAATCAACTTGCACATCCAGCCTAATATAAATGCACAGATAATGTGAAGCAAGAAAATTTTAGTATAACAGATTTTTACCTTTTGGTTGTTCATATTCTTATATAACTTTTTAAGCATTACTATGGCTGACTTTCAGAATAAGTCTGAGACTTGTCACTGTGATATTCAATGCATTTCAACATATTTTTCCATCTCTAACTGCAGTCCTGTATATGTCTACTCAGAAGCAAGCCCCAGTGAGTTCAGTAGGACCCCCAACCAGGTAAATTGGATGGGGTCTACAACACTGGGTTGGAGGGTTAATTGCTCCCTTTTAGTTGTCTCTTGTCCAACTTGCTCTTGGGGAGAAAAATGTGGCAATACCAGTTTGTATGTGTGCAGGGGACATTCTATAGAGAAAGTAGGTTGATGAAGCAGTGAGGGAAATATACTGATCATGGTTATCATTTTATCTAATTTGATCTTGTTCTATTGATTTCAATGAAACTTACTTCTAAGAACATATACTTAAGATTTAATATTGTGTGTTAATAATAGAGCAATTGTTTTACTTTGCAGTATGGATCATTATTAGGTTGTTGAAAAGGCCTCAATATGGAGGGTGTAGTTTCTGACAAGATCACTCTCAGCATCACTTCCAGAGTTATTAGTTTTTATCATGACTTAAGCAAGGATGTGATTCTCCATTAAGTGGAAATGGGGACAGTTGAAATTGTCTAAGGTAGGACTGGGCAGAAGGTAGAACAGATCACTGAGTGATTTTCAGCAACATGTCAAGGGTTTCCTATTCCCCAAAATAACCATGATAAAATCACTTTTTCCATCCACATTAGGTTGCTGAAATGGAAGAAACCTGTATATCTCTGAGTTTGTCTTTTTCATACATGGCTTTGGTTGGTAGATTTTGAGATTGAATTATATCGGACAAGGGTGAAGTTTGCCCTTTTCCACTCTAAAATACAGAATTTTATTTATTTATTTAAAACATTTGTATGCCACCCAATTGTGCCGCAGCACTTCTGGGTGGCTCACAGCAGGGAATTGGACTAGTTGCTTCAGGAATTCTGTTAATAATATAAATTTTCCCACTCAAATTAGGGATTTTTCATGTTATCTGGTTCCCTATTTATGTGTTGAAGAGGCAGAAATTTAGAAATAACCCTTAGCTCTAACCCATTTAGCACTGGTGGTTGTGAACTTAATAGAGGTGAAGAAACTTTTCAGAAATGTAAGGAGTACATACATTGGAAATTAACTCTCCTTTCCAGAAATCTTTTCACCTACAAGCCTATTTCAGGTTCTCAGAATTTTACATTGGTGCTATTCCTCTCATCTTTCTACTCATTCATACTTACTAGTTGCAAGGTATGGTTTTGTTTGCCAACTGTCTGGAAAATGTATTTATTCTTCCTGACATTTTTGCTAGGATTCTTGTAAATAATGGAACACTCAGAATCCTCCACTGCAGAAACATTTTGCAAACAACCTCAGTTACCATTTCCTCCCTTCTATCTAAATCCCTTTGTAACTTGGTAAGCCCAGAAAAATGTAGTAAAGGAGAGGATGAAAAAGGCAGATAAGAGAAGATGATAGAGGATTTGGATCCTCTCAAGCTTTGAACAATTTTCAGGAAAAGATGGAGACTTTTCTAAGAATCTCCACAAAGCAAGGCTTAGAAATTACATCCCATTCTGAACTGCAACTCATAAGTTTTGCCCATCACTAAAGCATTAGGACTGCAGTCCTGTGTGTATTAATTTCATTCTGAATCTGAATGACTTGTAATACATGCCATACTCAGAAAGCTTCCTTGAAACAATAACTATGTATTTGTTCTATAAAAAGATAAGGAAAAGATGCTGGTTCAGACTGAAGGAACAGCTAGATTAACTAGTATTCTGTTTATATGGTGTACAAAAAGACATGACTGCAATAGCACCCTCCTGCTTATATTCTCTACTAACTTGTGTATGTACAAAGGCATAACACTTCCAGTACTGAAGGTGACATTTAGACATCAGTATAGGCAGTGATGGTCTTATCCACCATGAATTTATCTTATATCCTTTTAAAGTCATTCAAACTGGTGGTCTTCACTACATCTTGTGGTAGCAAACTCCATAGTTTAATGATGAAGTACTTCCTTTTATCTGCCTTGACACTTGCCAATGATGGGATGATCCCATATTCTAGTATTATGAGAGAGAAGGAAAATGTCTCCCTAGCTATTTTCTTTATTCCATGCATAATTTTGCACACCTCTATCTTGTCTCCTCTTCTTCCCATTTTATTAAGCCAAACAGTCTTAGAAGTGGTAATCTTTCCTCAGAGAGAAGTTGTTCCAGTTGATTGCCTTTCCAATTCTACAAAAAACTTTTTGTGGTGGGATAACTAGAACTAGCTCCTGGGGAAGAGTGGAGGGCTAGTACTAGTAACACCAGAAAGAATGAAGCGACTGGGTCAAAACCGAAAGGACACTCAGTTGCAGATGTATATGGTGCTGAAAGGAGAGTCCGATGCTGTAAAGATCTATACTCCATAGGAACCTGGAATGTAAGATCCATGAATCAAGGCAAGCTGGATGTGGTCAAACAAGAGTTTACAAGACTGAACATCGACTTCTTAGGAATCAGTGAACTAAAATGGACAGGAACGGGTGAATTTAATTCAGATGACCATCAGGTACACTACTGTGGGCAAGAATCCCTCCGAAGAAATGGAGTAGCCTTCATAATCAATAAAAGAGTAGGAAAAGCAGTACTGGGATACAACCTCCAAAATGACAGAATGAGCGCAGTTCGAATCCAAGGCAAACCATTCAACATCACAATAGTCCAAGTCGATGCCCCAACGACTGGTGCTGAAGAGGCTGAAGCTGACCAGTTCTATGAAGGCCTACAACACCTTCTAGAATTAACGCCAAAAAATGATGTCCTTATCATCATGGGGGATTGGAATGCTAAAGTAGGAAGCCAAAAGATAACCAGAATAACAGGCAAGTTTGGCCTTGGAGTACAAAATGAAGCAGGGCACAGACTGGTAGAATTTTGTTAAGAGTATACGATGGTCATAGCAAACACTCTTTTCCAACAACCCAAGAGACGACTCTACACATGGACATCACCAGACGGTCAACACAGAAATCAGATTGACTATGTGCTCTGCAGCCAAAGATGAAGAAGCTGTATACAGTCAGTAAAAACTAGACCAGAAGCTGACTGTGGCTCCGATTGTGAGCTTCTTGTTGCAAAATTTAGGCTTAAATTGAAGAAAGTAGGGAAAAGCACTAGGCTACTCAGGTATGACCTAGATCATATCCCTGATGAATATACAGTAGAGGTGACAATTAGATTTAAGGAATTAGATCTGATAGACAGAGTACCTGAAGAACTATGGACGGAGGTTCGCAACATTGTACAAGAGGTAGCAACTAAAGCCATCCCAAAGAAAAAGAAATGCAAGAAAGCAAAATGGCTGTCTGAGGAAGCTTTATGAATAGCTAAGGAAAGAAGGGAAGCGAAAGGCAAGGGAGAAAGAAAAAGATACACCCAATTGAATGCAGAATTCCAGAGAAAAGCTAAAAGAGATAAGAATGCCTTCTTAAATGAACAGTACAAAGAAATAGAAGAAAACAATAGAATAGGGAGGACCAGAGATCTCTTCAA
>NW_025335438.1:18258322-18453322 GCF_004798865.1 Varanus komodoensis
GGCAGGGACCTAATAGAGGCAGAAGAGATTAAGAAGAGGTGGCAAGATTACACAGAAGCAGTGCTTTTTTTGTAAAAAAAAAAAAAAAAAAAGTGCCAGAACTCACCTCTTGGGATCAGTCACACACATAAACATAATGGTTGCCGCTGGCAGTAAGCACTCAGTGCGCGACCACACGACCAATCCCAAGCTGAGCAGAGTCCTGAGTCAAGCAGCACCCTCACAAGCAGCGCGGACACACAGACAGCCCGCAGGCACTATTTTAATGCTTTTTGCTGCCGACCAGCTATGTCCGACAGGGCAATTCACAATCACATGGAAAAATCCATCAAAAAAGGTGCTGGCACGCCGTTCCGGTGCGTTCTATGACAAAAAAAGCCCTGCAAAGAATAACTATACAAGAAAGAACCTAAAGACCCTGATAAACATGATGGGGTGGTCACTGACCTCGAGCCAGATATCCTGGAATGTGAAGTCAAATGGGCCTTAGGAAGTCTGAGCAACAACAAAGCTAGTGGAGGTGACAGTATTCCAGCTGAGCTATTCAAAATCTTAAAAGACGATGCACAAAAAGCGCTACACTAAATATGCCAGCAAATTTGGAAAACTAAACAGTGGCCACAGGATTGGAAAAGGTAGGTTTACATTCCAATCCTAAAGAAGGGCAATGACAAAGAATGTTCAAACTACCACACCATTGCACTCATTTCACATGCTAGCAAAGTTATGCTCAAAATCCTACAGGCTAGGCTTCAGCAGAATGTGGACTGAGAACTACCAGAAGTACAGGCAGGATTTCGAAGAGGGAGAGGAACTAGAGGTCAAATTGCCAACATATGCTGGATCATGGAGAAAGCTAGGGAGTTCCAGAAAAACATCTACTTCTGCTTCATTGACTATGCTAAAGCCTTTGATTGTGTGGATCACAACAAATTGTGGCAAGTTCTTAAAGAGATGGGAGTACCAGACCATCTTATTTGTCTCTTGAGAAATCTATATGCGGGTCAAGAAGCAACAGTGAGAACTGGACATGGAACGACTGATTGGTTCAAAATTGAGAAAGGAGTTCGGCTAGGCTGTATACTGTCACCCTGCCTATTGAACTTATATGCAGAGCATATCATGAGAAAGGCGGGGCTAGATGAATCACCAGTTGGAATTAAGATTGCTGGGAGAAATATCAATAACCTCAGATATGCAGATGATATCACTCTCATGGCAGAAAGTGAAGAGGAACTAAAGAGCCTCTTGATGCGTGTGAAGGAGGAGAGCGCAAAAGTTGGCTCGAAACTCAACATTAAGAAAACTAAGATCAGGGCATCCGGTCCTCTCACTTCCTGGCAAATAGATGGGGAAGAAATGGAGGTAGTGACAGATTTTATTTTCCTGGGCTCCAAGAGCACTGCAGACGGGGACTGCAACCAAGAAATTAACAGATGCTTGCTCCTGGGGAGAAAAGCTATGGCAAATCTAGACAGCATACTAAAAGCAGGGACATCACCCTGCCAACCTTGCGTATAGTCAAGGCTATGGTTTTCCCAGTTGCAATGTATGGCTGTGAAAGCTGGACCATAAGGAAGGCTGAGTGCCAAAGGATTGAGGCCTTTGAATTGTGGTGCTGGAGGAGACTCCTGCAAGTCCCCTGGACCTAGAGGAGATCAACCCTGACTGCTCTTTAGAAGGCCAGATCCTGAAGATGAAACTCAAATACTTTGGCCACCTAATGAGAAGGAAGAACTCCCTGGAGAAGAGCCTAATGCTGGGAATAATAGATGGGAAAAGAAGAAGGGGACAGCAGAGAATGAGGTGGCTGGATGGAGTCCCTGAAGCAGTTGGTGTGAGCTTACGTGGACTCTGGGGGCTGGTGGAAGACAAGAAGTCCTGGAGGAATGTTGTCCATGGGGTCGTGATGGGTTGGACACAACTTTGCGACTAACAACAACAACAAACTAGAACTATACAGCAGTCTAAATGGGGTCACACAGTTAATTTGTATAAAGGCAGTCTGTAATTACAAAACTATGTTTGTGATAGTAGTACATGGTTATATCTTTTAGATATCCTGAATTACAGTGTCTCTGTTTTCCACAGAAACTTCAGCCACAGCTGCTACCTAGGAAGCTATTACCCTAGATTGCAAATCCAATCCTTCCCAAAGGTCATAATTCTGTCCAAAACAGCTATTTCCCTGCCTAGTCAATCCAGTGAGTCCTCCCATTGAGTCCAAATATCAACTTTGTCTTTCTAGACAAAGTTATGACTTTTAAGTTAATTCACTCTCAGCCAGTCCATCACTGATTACAGACATGTGTTCAGGGATTTGATGAAAAGGGAGAAACAGCATATTAATGATACCAATCTTCATAGTCCCAGATAGCCTATCCCACTGGTTTCACATAGAGATTACAAAGTATGAGAGACACAGCAAAAGATTGAGAAGCCTTCAGAAGAACTCTCATGGAGAAAAACGGAAGTTTTCCAGTTACTACGATCCAGGAAAAAAGTGAAACCAGCTGGCTAATGTAACCAGAAAGATAGCTCAGAAGGGTACCATGATTATTTAATATTATTAAAAATATCATATTCTATAATATAGATTTTCACTAGGTCAATGAAATTTGTTTCCATTCCCAAATCCAGCTGTAAGCCAGACTGAAATGGACCTAGGTAATTGGTTTCATTCAAGAATGTCTGGAGTTTCTGTCTACCATTCACTCTGGAACCTTGATTAAAAATATCAGGTTTGAGTCCAAGTTATAAATTGCATTGGAGAGCAGGGTAGGCACTGGTTTCTCAAGGAGGGAAGGAAATGCTCACCTTGTTCAAGGAATCTGGCAGGCACCTTCCACAAAAGAAGCATTAGCCAACATGCCAAGCAAGGTAGTTAGTTTGTCCTGACTAAACATTATAAGTTAAGAGGGGTCAAGAGACTATGCTGTGGTTCAGAAGAAATGAAGTGAAATATGTGCCAAGAACTGTAATTGACAGAAGCTAAGTTGCTTCTGGTACAGACTTCACAATTAAAACATTTGTGTTTGTATGAATACAAGCAGCATTATGCTCAAAATGTTTTGCTAACAAGTCAGAGCAGGTTGATGACTCCACATGCTAATTCATAACAGTATATATATTGGGAGGAAGTGTTGTTTATTGTATTCTCTAGCAATAACTTCAGCCAAATAATTAAAATCTATAGGTATAAGGGTTGTCTTATAAACAGTAATCTGTGTACTAATATTGTACTTCGTAAAGTATAAAGAGAGGTGGGTATGGATGACTTCAAAACCTTTCATAGAGATGAAATAGTTATCATTAAAAAAGATATAAACTAATACAAGCCTACGATAGCTGGTTCAGAACCCACAGTGGGTTCAAATTTATGACTGTTTCCCTGTTAACTGTGTTATTTCAATTAAGTGGCATATTGTTCAAAAGATATAAACTACTGAGTATGTAAAGAAGATGGGTTTTGCATTAGGACTATGGCTGCAGTTGATGTTCTTAGATATCCTCTTGTACAGTTTTGGGAAAACAGTATAAAACTATAAAGTGCAATAAAGTAATCCAAGCTAGAAAAAATAGGCAGATCTAATCAATATTTAGGGGAATAAATGATGGCTAGACTGATGAACTATTTCAGAACAGATTTGTAGTTCAAAGGCCCGGACTGTTCAAATTTGCTTCTAGGTCATCAGTTTGAATGGGTCGGGCTTACAAGAATGCCTTGACCAACTGCTGAATGAGCAAAATCAATACATTTACTACTTTGCTCGATGCTTTGGATATATATTGTAATAAACAAGTAAGAGTGGCAAGCTTGTGCCCTGAAGCCTCTTAATTAGGCTAATTAGAATAATAATTGTACCAGTCCAAGTTCATCTCTGTATTTACCATTATGTGTTACTGTTGTATTTGTGAGTGTTTATTCTGTTTATCCATGCACATTCACCACTGAGGACATGTTTAGCCATTTTTCTTTACTTAATTCATTTTAAATAAAATGAGAACTTGTGATAGAAAGAGAATGTTTTAGGGGTTGGGAGGAAGAAGACCAGCGCCACCAAGTTATGAGGGAGGAGATCAATGTCATCTTCTCTTCCATTCCAAAGTGTGGCTGCTGGATAATTGAAATCAGCCATCCAGTTGCTTTGCAGGATAGAAAGAACACAGATGTGACCTTTGCTTCCACACTCCTGTCTGCATAGGATGTCCATAATCCTTTGAGTTTGGAGGTTGTAGTCATCCCCCTGTAGTGGTGCTGAATTCTGAATTCTTTTGACGAGCAATAAAGGTCTTTTCCAAGTATGACATATTCTTAAGCCTTGTACCTGGCCATACCATTCTCATGCCACCCTTTCATCCTTCTCCCTTATCTACATGCATCAGGTTATGACTTCTTAGGTTAATTAACCATAGATTCTCAGTATGATTTACAGCAAACTTGGGATGCGATTAGAAACAAACCAGGATCTGAAATTGCCATGGTTGCATCCTCAGTTTTTTGCTAATTATGTATGCATCTACAAGAAATCAGTTTAAGAACTTTCTAATAGGGGAAATTCCCTGAATATAAATGCTAATCATTCTCTGAACTTTCTACTACTGAAGAAATGTTGTGAAGATCAGCTTAGTTCGATTTCTATTGTAAGCTTCTGATCACTCTGACTGTTCTGCAACCCCCCATATGGATTAGTTCATGGCTTACGGCTGTAATTATCCACTTGAGCCTCCAGCTGCTTGTCCTACAATCAAGCAAATTAAATCATTACAAATCCAATATACCTTACTATGCTGATCCTGCTAAGTTGCAGAGAACCTATATAAAGCACTGTATGATTGTGTTACGTTACATCTCCATATTCCTAAAAAAGTATTGCAAAACAATAAAGTATTCTAATTCTCCTTTAGTTCTCTTTATTTCTGAATAGTACCATTCAAAAGCACACCCCACTGTAGCAATTAATGTACTTTATACTTCTTTTGTTGCTTGAATACTTTCAAAGAAAGCCCTTTAATATGACATCTTAGTGATTATTACACAGTCTTTTGTAGCTTTTTTGTAGAGTATAATATAACAAGCACCAGTGAAGCTCTGTGTTTTTAAAATAGAACTGCAGCTCTATTTTGGAAAAATAAACTTAGCACTGTTGGGACATGTGCTGTTCTGAAGCTGTGGCTGTGTGCCATATGCAAGTGCAATTGTGGGAGAAGTAGGAGAAATTGGAACAATGATACATGCAGGTGCAGCATTTTTTTTTCAAGAAAGTTTGCTTGTTTTTATCTATTAAGTTGTGTGCAGGATCAGCATCCCCTCCACCCAAAATCAGTTCCTGAGAGCAACTGCAGCTCTTCTCCTGTGCTGACTTTTCCAAGAGCAAGAAAGACAAGGTAATTTACTTCTGAGTAAATGCCATTGAAGATACTGTGATTTACTTCTGAATATATAAGCAATCCAGTGCATTTTCAGTGGTTGTTCCCTGATGCGAGATGACAAAGGAGATATTTGAAAAGACATTGAGCAGCAGAGGCACAGGCTGGGAGAGAGTGTTGAGTGGCCAGGGGACTGGCGAAGGCAAGGTAGGAGCTGGGCAGGGGAGCAGCGGGCCGGGAGCAGCAGAGAGGAAGGGGCGGGGGCAGAGCAGCTAGAGCAGCCAGGAGGAAGCAGACAGGCGGGGCCACTGGCCTGAGGGACTGATAGGGTGTCATCCCTTGTCTGCGTCCCTTGGCTGCGGCCAGGGCTGTCCGGAGACTCCCTTCCCTGAGACACAGAGGTTTGATGTTTGTTTGTTTGTTTTTGTTTGTGCTGTACTGTGCTATGCTTTGCTTTGTTTTTCTTCCAATTTAAGTTTATTTTATCCTTGTGTGTGTGTGCGAGTGGGTTTTTGTCTGGGAGAACTGGGCGAGTGAAAGGAACTGCAGGACAAACAAGGCAGGGGACCAAGGTAAGGTCTCGGAAGGGATACCGATGGCAGACCAGGAGATGGCCTTGGCAGGAGTCACGGGTGTTGCTGTCCACTGTGACAGCTGCAACATGTTCGCCCTTCTCCCCCAGGAGAGGCAGGGATACACTTGCCCTCAGTGCAAGTTGGTGACCCTGCTAGAAGAGGAGGTGAGGTGCCTGAGGGCCGAGAGGGCTCTCCAGGCTCCCCCAGAGCAGCCCCCCTCTGGACAGAGGATTGAGGGAGAGACCACGGAAGGAGCAGCTGCAGAGACAAGGAGGCACGGCTGCCTCCTTCCTGGCACCAATCTGGAGCTGGGAAACAGGTTCTCTCCACTTGGGGAGGCTGGGGCTGATGAGGCCTCGGGGGACCAGCAGGACCCCCAGCCTGGGACGTCAGGTGGCAAGGGGTCCACGGCAGGAGAAGCGAGGGCCAGGGCACGGCCGCCCACCAGCACCGGGAAGGTATGGCGGCGGGTGATTGTTGTTGGGGACTCCCTGCTGAGGGGCACTGAGGCGGCTGTGTGCCACCCCAACCTGGAGACAAGGGAGGTTTGCTGCCTGCCGGGCGCACACATCCGGCATGTGAAGGACAGAGTGGAGCATCTTGTTCACGCCAGGGGTCACCAGCCGCTCCTGGTGATCCATGTGGGCACAAATGATGTGGCCAGACAGGGTGTGGTTGGGACCTCCAGGGACTTTGAGGCCTTGGGGAAGAAACTCAGAGAGCTGAAGGCTCCCTTCTCATTTTACCTGTCCGAGGGTTTGGGCCAGGAAGGGACAGGAGGGCCTCCGAGGTGAACGACTGGCTTAGGCTGTGGTGCCAGAAGGAATGCTTCAGGTTCCTCGACCACGGCACTCATTTTCTTGCCAATGGACTTCTGGCAAGGAGTCTGGTTACACCTCACGAGGATGGGGAAAAGGTCCTGTGGAAATGCTCTAGTGAGCTTCATCTGGAAGACTTTAAACTGAGCTGCGGGGGGGGGGGGGTTTCAGGCCCCCCAGTAACATGTCTGCACTGGACAAGTGTGAGGGGAGGATCAGGGCTCTGGGAGCAGGGTTTTAGAGATACTGCAGGGACTGACAGGACTCCTACAGAGAGGGGCCAGGTATCAGGGAGGATGGGAGGAAGGAGGAGGCTGGGACCTCCAAGGAAGGGAAGCAGTGGGAAGGAGTTGAGGTGCATGTACACCAATGCTAGGAGCATGGGTAATAAGCAGGAAGAGCTTGAAGCTCTCCTGGGAATAGGAAGGTATGATCTGGTGGGAATCACAGAAACTTGGTGGGATGAAAGGCAAGTCTGGAATGTGAACATAGAAGGGTATCACCTTTTTGGAAAGGACAGGAAGGAAAGAGAGGTGGGGGCGTGGCTTTATACGTCAGGGAAGGGATAGGATGCAGTGAGATAGAATGCAGCACAGATGAGGATTCGGTTGAGACAGTCTGGGTGAAACTTAGGGGTGTTGGAAGGGAAAGAGACCTGACAGTGGGGGTATGTTATCACCCTCCAGGTCAACTTGAGACCCTGGAAGATGTCCTGACAGGCCAGATTCTAAGGATATCTCAGGGGAGAGACACAGTAATTATGGGAGATTTCAATCTCTCGAATATTACTTGGGAGACTCACTCGGTGGTGACAGGCATGTCACATCGCTTCCTAGAAGCTATAGAGGGAGCGTTTTTCACACAGAGGGTCCGAGAGGTGTCGAGGGGGGGAAACATCCTTGACTTGGTCTTGACCAATAGGGAGGAGCTGATAGATGAAGTACAGATTAGGGGAGCTCTGGATGCGAGTGATCACTCCATCCTTTGCTTTGAGATCAGGGGACTGGGGACGTGCAGCAGGTCAAGCACTAGAAGCTGGGACTTCAAGAGGGCCAACTTTGACCAACTGAAGGCCAGACTGGGGAAAGTCTCCTGGGATAGGTTACTGGAAGGTAAGCGAGTTGAGGAGGGGTGGATAGCACTCAAAAGGGAGGTTTTGGAGGCGCAAGCCTTGACAATACCTCTAGTCAGTAAGGTGGGGAGGCAGAGGAGAGTGCCGCTATGGATGCGAAAGGAGGTGGTTAGAGGGATTAGACAAAAGAGGAACCTCCGTAGGAAATGGGTACTGGGGGAAATAGACAAAAGGGTATACCAGGAGGAGGAGGTCCGTTGCAGAAGGATTCTTCCCAAGGCTAAGGCTGATTATGAGCTGAGACTTGCCAAGAATATCAAGAGTAACAAAAAGGGCTTCTTTCAGCATGTAAATAGGAAGAGGAAGGGGAGACAAGTGGTGGGACCACTAAATAAGGAGGAAGGAGATCCAGTGACTGATATGAGGGAACAGGCACAGATGCTAAATGACTATTTTGCCTCTGTGTTCTCCCCAAAGCAGGACAGGGGATATCCGCATAGGAGATTAGATGAGGCTGGGGACTTAGGGGCATTGGACATTACAAAGGTGCCAGGCCCTGACAGGTTACACCCGAGAGTACTTAGAGAGTTGGCAGGGGTTCTCTCACACGCGCTGGCCTCCATTTTTGAGACCTCGTGGAGAACAGGTGAAGTTCCAGAGGACTGGAGGGTGGCATCAGTGGTCCCAATTTTCAAAAAGGGTAGTAGAAAGGACATGGGGAATTATAGACCGGTTAGCCTTACTTCCATTGTAGGAAAAACATTGGAAAGGCTCATAATAGAGAGAGATCTAGTGATGCTAGATAGGGAAGGGAGGCTGACAGCCACACATCACAGCTTCCACAAAAACAGGTCCTGCCAGACAAACCTTGTGCAATTCTATGACAAGGTTTCGAGATGACTAGATGGAGGGGATGCAGTGGATGTGGTATACCTGGATTTCAGCAAGGCCTTTGACAAAGTGCCCCATGATATCCTGGTGGAGAAACTGAGGAGTTTTGAGATACACCAAAGCACTGTCCAGTGGATTAGGGCATGGTTGACTGACCGAAAGCAGAAGGCAACCATTAGCGGGGAATCATCGGGATGGAGGCCAGTGACAAGCAGGGTCCCCGAGGGCTCTGTCCTGGGGCTGATCCTGTTTAATCTTTTCATTAATGACATGGAAGAAGGGGTGAACAGTCTGCTGACCAAATTCTCAGATGACACTAAAACTGGAGCAGTGGCCACAACTGAGGAGCAGGTACTCCAGATCCAAAAGAATCTGAGGAGACAACAGGATGGCATTCAATGTGGATAAGTGCAAGGTCTTGCACTTGGGCCATAGGAATAGGTGTCATAAGTACAGGTTAGGTGACAAGTGGCTGGAGAGCAGCACTTGTGAAAGGGACCTCGGGGTGTTGATTGACTGCAGGCTAAACATGTGTCAGCAGTGTGATGCGGTGGTCAAGAGAGCGAATGCCACCCTTGGTTGCATAGCCAGAAGTGTGGCTTCTAGATCAAGAGAGGTATTACTACCACTCTACACGACTCTAGTGTGCCCGCAACTGGAGTATTGTGTTCAGTTTTGGGCCCCTCATTACAGAAAGGATATAGCCAGGTTGGAGTCAGTGCAGCGTAGGGCCACAAGGTTGGTGGCCGGTTTGCAGGGGATGCCATGTGAGGTGAGACTGAGGGAAGTGGGTCTCTTCAGCCTGGAGAAGAGGACACTCAGAGGAGATATGTTGGTGACATACAGGTATGTGAGGGGATGTCACATGGAGATGGGTAGAGACCTGTTCTCCCCTGCAGAGTAAGGCAGGACATGCTCCAATGGAGCAAAGCTCAGGGAGCCAAGGTTCCATTTGGATGCCAGGAAGCACTTCCTGACAGTCAGGACCCCGAGGGCGTGGAATGGGCTTCCACGAGAGGTCGCTGAGGCCCCATCGGTGTGGGTGTTCAAGGATAGGCTGGACGGCCACATGGTGGGCATGTCGTGAGCGGAGCCAGCTGGTGCCGGAGGTCAGACTAGATGGCCCGGGAGACCCCTTCTGACTCACTCTGTTTTCTGTGTTTCCATGCATGCTTATTTGTTCAAGGAACAAAGGAGGGGAAGCAGCACTTCATTTATAGAGTTCAGATTGGGCCCCACACAGCTGTAATGTTCATGAATTATTTTTTTTAACCACAAAAATTACAGGGGAAATATTGGTAAAATTTTCCAGATCAGTTCCCTCACCTACACAGACACCCTACAAAAAATAATAAGCAGTAGCCACTAGCTACACCATCAAAATAGCAGCGAGCTTTGTCCTTGAAAGTAAGGAAAAATCCCCCTGAACAAGTGTTTTCACTACAAGAACTATATTCATCTCATGTTCCTTTCACACAAAAGTCAATTTGTGCTTATCCCAAGCTTTTTTTTTCCCTCTTCATTTTGGCAGTTTAATTTACACAGCAAAGCACATCTCTTTTTTGCCATTGTTAAACAACTGGAAATTGGCCATCCTTGCCTTTCTACGGCAGATCATACAGAAATCTACCAGTCTATATAATCTACCTTCTTCCACCCCTGCAACTCTCTAAGCTATCTGAGCAGCCTCCACATGGCTCAATCATGTGAATCAACCCTTAGGAGGAAATATAAAAACGTATTACACTGCCTTCATTGTAGCTGCTTTTATAATTATGATTAAATTAAAGATGATGAGATGGTCATGTGTTTGGGGCACACATTCATTGACTATCTGATTAAATCTTTTAAATAACTTTTTACAAACATGATATTCTGTATAATTCTTTGACTGACAGTAAGTGTGAGATTTGTAGGAATTTGCTGATCAGAGCTACACTGGAGTTAAGAAGAAATAAAGGTATCTATCACAAAGGTGGCAGAGACACTTTGAAGCTGAACTATGGGGGAAAGACAACAGTAGATGAGGAGCCTCATGGCTCAAATTCACATGGCTCCACATTTCTTAAAGTCTAACCTACAGCTTCTACAGCAGAACAGCTTTTCCCAAGTTGTGCAGATTTGGCTAGACCATTACTTTTCCATTATGTGATGTGACACACATTTAGTTGTAGAAAAATATGTAAAATAAAAACTCCTAACTAAGAACGTGCATTTTACCCACAAAGAATGAAAATACCTTATGGAGGAATTTGTACATTTATGGGAGTACAAATTTGGAAAAAGTCTTTGAGTGTGTTTGTACAAATTCAGTTCTGTTAATATATGGACAGCAGAAAAAAGGGCAGCTGACAATCCACAAAACATATACAGGGCAAAATTAAAAATGTCCTCAATAGGCAGTCAGATAATAAAAAGTGTAAATGAATATATAATTCTCACAATGATAAGGTCTTGAAAGGATCTGTACTGGGAATGGTACTTTTTACTTGTTCATAAATGATCTGGAATGGGAAGCAAGCAGTGAGATGGTCAAGTTACTGATGGCAGTAACTAATTTAAAATAGCTACAGAAAGAGAATGTGCAGAGCTCCAAATGGATTTCTTCAAATTGCATAAGTGGGCATTAAAATGGCAAATGTGGTTCAATGTAAGGAAGTTTAAAGCGATACATCACAAAATTCCAGCTTCACATTCACAAATCATGAGTTCTGTGCTTTAGAGATGCAGTGAATAGTTCACTGAAAAGGTTAACCCAATCTGCAACTGCTATGAAAAAGACCATTTTTGTGCTGGGCATAATTAAGAAAGGAATTGAAAATAAAAATGCCAGTGCTCTATTGCCTCATGATTATTAATAGTGTAACCATGCATGATGTACTATGCTCAGTTCTGGTTACCACACCTGACAAATTATATTGTAGAGTTGTAAGCCGCCCCGAGGCTTCGGCGAATGGGGCGGCATAAAAATGTTTTAATAAATAATAAATAAATAAATAGAGTTGGAAAAAGTGAAGAAAAATACAAATTACATAATTAAGAAGTTGAAACAACATCTGGGACTGCTTAGCTAAGAGTAAGGGGGAGGCAACAGAAGTCATGATAGATATGCAGATAGTTATGCATGCATGGAGAAAGTGAATAGGGAGGCACTCCTTTCCCTCTCTCATAACACTGGAAGTGAGTCATCTTAATAAACTAATTGTTAGGTCAGCTAATTGGTGGGAGATTTGGGACTGATAAAAGGAAGTATTCATCCACAGATAATTAAACTGGAATTCACTACCTCAAGGTATAGTGATAACCACCATTCTGGATGACTTTAAATGGAGATTAGGTAAGTTGATAACAGATAAGACTGTCAATGGCTCCTAGTCATGAGAAGTATATGGTATCTCCAGTTGCAGAAGCAGTATGGTTGTATATATGTTTTGGGGAACAGGAGCAGGATATTACTATTGTGCTCAAGTTCTCTTTGTGGGTTTCCCACAGACAACTGGTGGGTTATTCCATCAGCAAAAACCTGGACTAGATATGACCTTGGTCTGGTCTACCATGCTCATCTTATTTTCTTATGCATGTTTGGAGAACCAGTAAATTGCTTGAATAGTGTATACATTTAAACAAATAGCAATATTTCTGTAATATAAGATTATTTGGCTTGTGAACTGTTAACTGTATGAGAATAAAGATGTAATACTTTACTGCTGCACCAAAAATACATTGTATATGTGATGTACAGTTGCAGTTATTACAGTTATTAAGGAAGTGACTTATCTTGAGATATTTAGTTTTATGTCAGGTTATCATTATAATCCATTAATTTTTATTCCGGACAATGGAATCTAGTTTGAGACTAGAGAGTAATTGAGGAAGTCTCAGAAAAGTCAGAATTCTGAGCTGAAAGGTAGAAGTTGATAGCAAAATGTCAGCATGCAGTGACTGTCCAGAAGAAAACAAGGCAGGAAAAGGATAAAAGGTTTGAAATCACAGAAGACTGAAGCTGAGAGTGCCTGTGGAGGAGGAAAAATGTGGAGGAGGAGGAGGAGGAGAAGAGATTGAAAGCTGATGTTTCTCAGTTAGTTGCAGCTTTCTCATCAAGCTTTGACTCTCCTGGGTTTTAGTCTTGCCAATGAGTTCAAATCAAAAGTAAGACTTTGGCCTTAGACCTCTGAAATTATCTGTGGGTGCCACCTGTGATCAAACAGGATTAAAGCAACTGGTTGATTATACTGGTTAGGGAAATAAATTAAGCTGGGGTAATAGATACTACCCTAATATACTGTAGTTTGTAATCAAGCATTGAATAGTGTCTATGCTTACCAACCAACCTGAGGAGTAATTATTCAGTGTTGAGAATGAATTTAAATTTGCTTCAGATGATTATCTGCAATCCCTAAAGTATAACCTGGTGACTGTACTACAGTGAAAAATGGGATTGTGTCATAAATTGTTGGTAGGAGTTAAGAAATTAAGAGATGATATAATTTAAATCAGTTGTTTTCAAACTTTTTATAGTTGGAGACCAGCAAAAAAAAAAAAAAAGGAGAATTATTTCGGGGACCACTAAAAAAAAAAAATTATTTAGATTAAAAAATATAAAAAGAGAGAGAGAGAGAGAGAGAGAGAGAGAGAGAGAGAGAGAGAGAGAGAGAGAGAGAAGAAAATTCTCTAAAATAACCAGAAACTGAGCAGTAAAAATGCTGATAAAAGAATAAAATGTTGAAATTAAATGTAATTGAATCCTGGTTGAGGAAGAGATGGGGAATCGGCAGCAAAAGCACATCTACTCCTTCACTGGTCCTGGTAAGTGAGATGCCTTCATGAACCAGCAGGAAATGTTGGCAGACTGGTGGTTGAAAACCACTGGTTTAAATCATGAATAGTTGGGACTGTACAGGAGTGAGCAGGCAGGCAGATTGCCTCCAAACTCTTGCCCTTCCTTCCTTCCTTCCTTCCTTCCTTCCTTCCTTCCTTTCGTTGTTGTTGTTGTTGTTAGTCACAAAGTCGTGTCCGACCTATCACAACCCCATGGACAACATATTTCCTGTATACTTTGGTAAACAACTCAGGGATGTCTAATTCCTGGGTTATATCCTGTGATGTCCAAACACTCTAATTTGTTGAGGGACAAACAACCCAAAGTTTTAGGGCATGGTTTGTGGTTGGGTTAATGTTAGAAACAGAAATGTTTCACAACTGTTGAGATACATTTAGAGGCTTCTGGTTTCAAACTTTTCAGAATGGCAGTTATCATATTTTCATGTGTATGTATCTGTATTTACTGCAGCCGTAAATGCTACAAACTGACTTTAAAGAAATGAAAGTTTTACCTATAAAATTGCCTTGAGAGCCATTAGTCTTATGTTGTGCATTCCAAATCGCTTGCTTTTAACAGCAGGGAAGCTTGTGTGTCACGACAAATTCAGCTTAGTGCATACTTGTCAATACAAAAATTGTGAAAATCTAGCCATAGTATATTAAACAATGGATGGACTCTTACTCCACAGGGGATATGTGACTTATTGGACTTTATGAAATAGACATGAATTATGGAACTTCAAATCAAGTGGCATGAAATTGGGCCTTGTTACAATGTAAAGTTGAAAACAGTTGGTTTTGTTTTTGTTTTCAACTGCTTGGAGCATCAGAAATAAACATAATTTTGTTTGAAAACTAATATTCTTTGAGGAAAAATCTCCCTCAGTTTTATAATCTGTAAGCCTCTTTATCTCTATGTGGTGTTAGTTTTAAAACTGTTTCCATAACATTATGTTGATATTTTTCAACAGATATTTTCAATTAATCAGCTAGCAAAGTTGTTTGTAGTATGGACCTTGAGTTACTGAGCATAAAGGGAAATGCAGTAATAACTGTGTAAGCTCAGCAAAAAGGCTTTTTCTCACAAACTGATTTGGAGATTTGGAAATGGAATTTTGGAATGTGTGGTTCTGGCAGTGTAACTTGGATTTGGCATTCATAATTGATTTTCATATGTTCATTGGCACATTTGTGCTCAGTGGCTTGGGAATGTCTAAATAACTCACTCCCCTAAATAAAGGTGGGTGAAATAGTATTTTCCTTCTGCTGGCACTGTGATGAATGGATGGTTTACTTAAGTTTTATTCACAGCAACACAAACCATACAATAACTTTCTATGGGGGATCAAAATATTTATCTTAAAAATAGTCTACTTCCCTGATTACAGAATCAAGTTGCAATATGTTGTTACTTGGAAAATGTATTGCTTCTCTTCTGCACATGCATCCATACCCACATACGCTTCTGTTGTCCTCTTAAATGGTACGTGGTCCACAATCACCACATTGCTGGGGCATCCTGCAAATTACCCAAGCCATTGATTGCTAGTGATTACTTGCTCCTGTGCCCTCCATTCATTTAATTTTTTTTAAAAAGAGCTTTAGGATTTGTGCACTTTCTACTTAAATGTAGAGTAGCTGTTTAGGCAAATGAAAATCATGCACTAAGCTGCTCCATCTTCCATGCAGTAGTTCCTCGGCTGTTTCTCCCCCCTCTCTAAACCAATCTTAGAATGCCATGAGCTGTCTCATCAGCACCACAATACACATCTCTAGAATATATTAACAAGAGAACAAGAGAAGAGTCTTCCTAATTTCACTGCCCAGCTTTTGCTGTCAAGGTAATAAAACTGGTGGCCAGATTAAATATTAATCTGTTAAATGCCCCATTGTAGTTAGTGTACATATTTTTCAAAATGCAAAGAACTGTTGAGGTTGATAATTACTTGGATCACAGTAGGTAGGAAAAGACTTTAAATTATATTTAATGTGGGGAATGTCCCAATTACACCAATAAGGAGAGCTATTCGGGTATTATGCCTGAATAGGGAACAGGAATGCATGTGAGAGGCACAGGACTGGCATATCAGCTCTGCTGTCCTTGTCTCACCATGTAAGATCCCACTCTCTATGATGAATAGGGAGGACGGTCTAAAGGGGCTTTATTTACACTTCCCTGAATGCAAATAGAACCCTATTTAAGAGTACATTTAATGTCTACTTGGCACTGACTCAACTCTTAGCAAGTGTTATTTATATGTTATTCTACCCCAAAGGATGACGACATTTTCCATACCAGGAAAGCTAAAGTGTATGGGACCCCTAACACCTAATGAGCAACACAGAATTTAATTACAATTAAGAGAAGAAAAGACTGAACAAAAATATTTCTCCTTTCTAATACTAAAATGCAATTATATGCCTATGAAGTATTGGTAAGTAAATTCCAGATAGCGAAATGAAGTACTTCTTCATGCAGCACATCATTCAGTATTTGCACTACTTTCATACTACAATATTGTCAGATGCTGCATGAAATGGGCCAAATAGATTGAAGAAAAGCAAACCAGCAGAACAGAGCAATAGCATTACAATATTACAGTTCTCCTACAGCTACATACACGGAAGTTTTCTGTGTAATCCTATATTTATATTTCTTCTCCAACAATTCCCTCTTCCCCCACCTTTTGGGAAAAAAAGTCATCTTCTAACACAGGGGTGGGCAATTAATTTTCCTATGGGGCTACATGAGAAACTTTGACAGTTGTTAAGGGCCGGACCAATGCACTTACAGCTCTGCTCAATATATATCTCTATAAAAACAGTAAATGAAACATTACAATGATACAATGAAAATGTGGCTCACAGAACAACACTATTTAATAAATATTCACAAAAACATTAACATTACATGAAAAGCAATAAATTCAATTCAATTTAGCAGATCCTTCAAAATAAAAGCAGTGCAGTTGTATTGCTTGCATCTATATTACGATGATATATATTTGCATTGGCTTTTAATTTGTCAGTGACCTCATGTGGGCCAGTCAGGGTCAGCCATTGGGCCGGATGTGGCCTGCGGGCCATACAATGCCCAGGTCTGTTCTAACATCTACTTGTTTTGTCTTCTTTCTGGATCATTATCAGTAGCACACTCTCTCTTTGAACACAATTTTATATCACAGATATTCACACTTCTACAGACAAACTAGAAAAAGTTCAGAGGAGGGCAACAAAGATGATCGAGGGACTGAAAATAAAGCCCTATGAGGAGAAATTGAAAGAGCCAGGCATGTTTAGCCTTAAGAGAAAATCAAAGGGAGGTACGATAACCTTTTTAAATACTTGAAAAACTGTCACAGAGGACCATGATCTCTCCTCAATCACCCCAGAGTGCAGAATATGGAATAACTGGCTTAAGTTTCAGGAACCAAATTCCAGCTACATAGATATCAGACTGGTACTGAAGAGGCTGAAGTTGACTGGTTCTATGAAGGCCTGCAACACCTTCTAGAATTAACACCAAAAATGATGTCCTTATCTAAATGATGTCCACTACCTTATCCAGCAAATAAAACCATTCCAAAGAAAAAGAAATGCAAGAAAGCAAAATGGTTGTCTGAGGAAGCTGTACAAATAGCTGAGGAAAGAAGCGAAAGGCAAGGGAGAAAGAGAAAGATACACCCAATTGAATGCAGAATTCCAGAGAATAGTTAGAAGAATGCCTTCTTAAATGAACAGTGCAAAGAAATAGAAGAAGGCGTCGTTATTTGTTTTTCGGCGCCAGGCAAAGACCTTTTTATTTAAGCAACATTTTAAATGTTAATACCACTGAATTTTATCTGGCCAGGGCGGCTTATTTTATAATGTGTGTTTTAAATTATTATGATTATTTTATATGTATATTTTAACTTATTGGTTTTATTTATTGTTGTAAGCCGCCCCAAGGCTTCGGCGAATGGGGCGGCATAAAAATGTTTTAATAAATAAAAAATAAATAAAAAACAGTAGAATAGGGAGGACCAGAGATCTCTTGAAGAAAATTGGAGATATGAAGGGAACGTTTCATGCAAAGATGGGCATGATAAAGGACCAAAATGGCAGGGACCTAACAGAGGCAGAAGAGATTAAGAAGAGGTAGCAAGATTACACAGAAGAACTATACAAGAAAGAGCTTAACGTTCCTGATAACCACAATGGGGTGGTCACTGACCTCAAGCCAGACATCCTGGAATGTGAAGTCAAATGGGCCTTAGGAAGTCTGAGCAACAACAAAGCTAGTGCAGGTGACAGTATTCCAGCTGAGCTATTCAAAATCTTAAAAGATGATGCAGTAAAAGTGCTACACACAATATGCCAGCAAATTTGGAAAACTCAACAGTGGCCACAGGATTGGAAAAGGTCAGTTTACATTCCAATCCCAAAGAAGGGCAATGACAAAGAATGTTCAAACTACCACACCATTGCACTCATTTCACATGCTAGCAAAGTTATGCCCCAAATCCTACAAGCTAGGCTCCAGAAGTATGTGGACTGAGAACTACCAGAAGTACAGGCAGGATTTCGAAGAGGGAGAGGAACTAGAGATCAAATTGCCAACATATGCTGGATCATGGAGAAAGCTAGGGAGTTCCAGAAAAACATCTACTTCTGCTTCATTGACTATGCTAAAGCCTTTGATTGTGTGGATCACAACAAATTGTGGCAAGTTCTTAAAGAGATGGGAGTACCAGACCATCTTATTTGTCTCTTGAGAAACCTATATGTGGGTCAAGAAGCAACAGTGAGAACTGGACATGGAACCACTGATTGGTTCAAAATTGAGAAAGGAGTTCAGCAAGGCTGTATACTGTTGCCCTGCCTATTTAACTTATATGCAGAGCACATCATGAGAAAGGTGGGGTTAGATGAATCACCAGTTGGAATTAAGATTGCTGGGAGAAATATCAATAACCTCAGATATGCAGATGATACCACTCTAATGGCAGAAAGTGAAGAGGAACTAAAGAGCCTCTTGATGCGGGTGAAGGAGGAGAGTGCAAAAGTTGGCTTGAAACTTAACATTAAGAAAACTAAGATCATTAGCATCCAGTCCTCTCACTTCCTGGCAAATAGATGGGGAAGAAATGGAGATAGTGACAGATTTTATTTTCCTGGGCTCCAAGATCACCGCAGATGGGAACTGAAGCCAAGAAATTAACAGATGCTTGCTCCTGGGGAGAAAAGCTATGGCAAATCTAGACAGCATACTAAAAAGCAGAGACATCACCCTGCCAACAAAAGTGCGTATAGTCAAGGCTATGGTTTTCCCAGTTGCAACGTATGGCTGTGAAAGCTGGACCATAAGGAAGGCTGAGTGCCGAAGGATTGAGGCCTTTGAATTGTGGTGTTGGAGGTGACTCCTGTGAGTTCCCTGGACCACAAGGCGATCAAACTGGTCAGTCCTAGAGGAGATCAACCCTGACTGCTCTTTAGAAGGCTAGATCCTGAAGATGAGATGAAACTCAAATACTTTGGCCACCTAATGAGAAGGAAGGACTCCCTGGAGAAGAGCCTAATGCTGGGAACAATAGGTGGCAAAAGAAGAAGGGGATGGCAGAGAATGAGGTGGCTAGATGGAGTCCCTGAAGCAGTTGGTGTGAGCTTAAGTGGACTCCGGGGGATGGTGGAAGACAGGAAGGCCTGGAGGAATGTTGTCCATGGGATCGCGATGGGTCAGACACAACTTCGCGACTAACAACAACGAACAACAACAAAATGTACCCAGATACCACTTTGAAGTTAAACTAAACTTGCCTCTTACCAGTTGCCTTCCTGCATGGGATTACTGCTGCTGTCATAACCTTGTTGTTCCATGCCTACTTACGAGGGGCAGCAGGAATATTTAAACTAATATTTAAAGGGTCCCCAAAATTATTTTTTCTAAATATGTTTTACTTGTACAAATACTGTTCTTGGAATCTATTTTCAGTTGCTATTCATGTCACCTAGCTTGTGGAAAAATGCAATGTCTTACTAATAAAACAGATTTATAACTACTTTATAAGTGCACAAATTTAAACATTTTCTTAATTAAATATTTATTTTTTCACAGAAGTATTTCCAAGAGACTCCAATTTAAAAGACAAGTTCATTAAACACTTTACAGGTAAGAACAATGTGTGTGAACTTCTTTTTTCCCTTTTTTTTGGGGGGGGGGCTAACCTCTTTCTAGATACTGTCACCTACTGGAGAGAATATGTGTGCCTTTGTCACACTGGAAGGGAACCCAGACTTTACCTTGCCATTCAGCT
The DNA here is from genome assembly GCF_004798865.1 of Varanus komodoensis. NCBI lineage: Eukaryota > Metazoa > Chordata > Lepidosauria > Squamata > Varanidae > Varanus > Varanus komodoensis. Next base: position 18,278,163 of record NW_025335438.1, read on the forward strand.
TGATGCAATGGTGATTCTACCCTCATTGCTTACACCAGTGATTTGCTTCAGGATTACTGTGGAGTGGACAGTGTCTTTAATTTCTCTATGCAGGAATGTATGTTTAAGTGCATGCATTTGTGTCCACACTCATGTGTAGCTCCTAACCCATCACTCAGCACCAGTGTGGTAAAAGTTACATACCCCTAATCTAGTGATCTTTCCTAAACATCTGCCAATAGATTTGCGGGGAAAATCAGTGGAGTAGAAGAGTCAGTATGAATTGCTTTGAAATTTGATGTAATCCTTTACATTTTATGTCATCATTTGCTCTTCTCTTCTTTTTAATTATTCCAATACTTTTTAAAAAGTTGGAATAGTGAAGTTATGTATAACTCTGTCAGAAGACTGTACTGGAATTGTACATGTGAGGTTATAGTTTTCTTAGAAAAATATTGACTGGGTTCACACAGAATTATAACAAATGCCTGAGGGTTGAGTGTGGGTTATCACTGTGCTGTGGGTAGTTGGTGAAAAGTGTGTGGTCCAACCCCAGCCACGGTAACAACCTTTGTTTGATAACATTGAATCAACCAATGGTATTTGAGATTGCAGAACTCACTAAACCACTATGGCTATGAAACCACAATGATCTCACATGTTTTCCAAATCTGGTGCTATGTGCTTATAAGCCTCTCAAAAGGTATGGATTGTTGTAGGGTTTGCTTGAACCTCTGGGTGACCTGGGGCATGGACATCCAAAACCTACAGAGCTGCTTGGCCACAGTGGCAGAATTGCTTGTCCCTCTGAGTGATTGGTTAGTGGGTTGCCCTCACATTACTATGTGTGACAACCCAGAGGGAACAAGATTCCCCCCCCCCCCAAAAAAAGATCCAGCTAGAAAGGGTGTACCATCTACCCACTCCAATCTAGTTTTTCTGAAGGGAAGGTGGAAATAAGTTCCTTGGATGTCCTCTGTTTTGGCATTGATCTCAAGTTCCTAGCACCATGGGGAAGAGCAAAATGTAGGGGAATCTGAGCATGTGGGGCATAAATTCATTTAACACATGTGAAATAAAGCTCTGCTGTCTGTAAACTGTGATTCCTTTCCAGCTTTGCAGGATCTCTCCATGCTAGCAGTGGGGTGACACTTGCAAAACTGGAGGCCAAGTAGGGACACTTGAGCTCCCCTCAGAACTGGATCATACTGCAGAGCAGGTAGAAGAAGCCCCCTTTCTACAAAGTCCCATCTCACTTTAAGTAGGTGTCCTGCCCTAACCTGTCAAATTTGGCAAGTACTTAAAAAGTGGGGTGAGGGGAAGAAATGCTCATCTAACAACTCTGCTAGGGGACTAAAAGGTAGGGGACTCTTGGTAAGGGCCAGCAGCCATCTACCTCTGGCCAATCCTTGTCCACTACCTGCCACATTTGAACAAACAGAGAAGGTTTGGAGGAACAAGCTATAAGATGCATACCTATTTGTAATCTGATTAAACTCATTTTTAATGGGTGGGAACTGGCACCCTAGTGGATGCCCCCACTGAGATTGCAGAAGAGGGCTTAATGCCCACTTTCCCCTTCTCTCTCTCTCTCTCTCTCCCCCTCTCTCTCTGGGTGGGTGTATAGTGCTCTGTGATGTCCCCTGGGATACCAGCAGGAGGTCTGACTAAGGAGGAGAGGGGTGTCGGAGTGCCTGCTCCGACAATCGGCGCGAGAGAGTTCAGAGAGAGAAATAAAACACTGCAGACGAGAGATAAAGTTTCAAAGCATGCTCGGTTGAGTACTCCGGAGAACAAAGAAGTTCTTCTTTAGGAATTCTTCCTAAAATGTCCTCTTAAAGATGTCCTCTTAAAGATGTCCTCCTCCCTCACCACCGGCAGCCCCTTTTTATTAATTCACAGATTGTTACATTTGTATTTGCCTACACCAATCGCCATCGAGTTAATCAGCCAACTCCCTAATCATTGTGCGCAAGCGCAGGATTCAAAATGCTTACTGATTGCTTATGCGCAGGCGCAGGAAACAGGAAGCGCACTTATTGCTATATATGGTCACAAGCCTTATATGGTTACACAGGTGAAGTACAATGCAATTGGCTGGGTAAGTTGCAATACTATTGGCTGGTAAATTACAATACTATTGGCTGAGCGTAGCTTGCCTAGCTACAGCATGAATGCGGCGAGGCAGGGATGAATTCCCACAGAGGGGAAACATGACAAATAATCATGCCCATCATAGACTTTGGGGCAGGAAAGCCACAGTGCATGCTTTGTATGCATGAAAGGCTTACATGTGAATCCATGTGTCATGTGAACCTACTTGGTTTATTGTTGGGTTATTTGGAGTTAATGAACAATGGTTTATTAACATGGCTGGGTTCAGACAATAACCTACATTTCTATAACAACCCACAGTTTAAAGACAAGCCATACTGAACCCATACTCAACCCTTGAGTATAGTTTAACATGTGGTGTGAACCAAGTCATTGAGATGAATCCAGATTTTGTGATACTTGGAATAGGAACACTGAAATCAATGGGATCTAAGTTAACTATAAGAAACTTGTGTGCCACTGATTTACTGAAGAAAACATAAGCCATAAAACAAAGATCACTTTACTGATGTGAGTTAACTTACAGCAGCCCTGTGAATGCTGTGCTTTGTATCTGATTAATTATTTTACCCTATCAAACAGGTCCAGTCACATTTTCAGCTGAATGTAGTAAGCACTTCCACCGGCTATATCACAATACACGGGATTGCTCAACACCAGCCTGTAAGTTATAATTAAGACTACATTCATGTTCCTATGTCTGTCTGTTTCATCGTAAACTAGGAATGAATAAGCCTGTAGCACCAGAGTATTTTCCGTGGCCCTCCTTGAATATGGAGTGCAAGTTTGGCAAAATACATGTGGCAACACCATTTGGCTGCATATTACACCTCCAACCATAATCTACTGTTGCCCAACAAACAGGCAACATTAGTATCGAATATGCTACCCCACCGCAAGTTAAAAATAGGTCAAGAAATATCTGTCTAAACAACTTATTTCTGATTATTTAAATGACTCCATACACAAGTCTATGCATTCAATGAAACTCCTGTGCCTGATGGTCATCAGCGTACTCCTTAGTGATAGGTTTATATAAGCCTGAGTGTCACTTGCTTCTCCTTTGTCTTTTGATTTATTTTGGCATGCTATTGTTGTGCTTCATTCACAGAATCTATTGGAAAACCCATGAATTGTTATCTGACATTTGTAACCCTCCCTTCTTTTCCTTATTGCTTCTTACATCTTTTCACTTGCCACAGAAAAGCTGCTAGCAAAGCATAGATCGAATAACTGTACAATTTATTTCAATAGGTAGCACCAAGAGCAATCCATCTGAAAGCATCCTTTGTTGCTATTACAATGACCCTTCTTGTTTTTTGTTTTTAATGAAAGCCCATCAAACATATTTAACCTAATTGCAAAAGTGGTACTTTTTATTGCTTTGTGCCCAAAGCAGGAACTGGTCATTCTTGTTTGGTTACCCATTCATGCATTCCAACTTTTGAAAGCTTAGGGAGAAATCTATCAGCAAGGGTTTGAAACTCTAGTTGATGTGAGCAATTGTAAACAGCAATTCTTCTCCATTGGCTGTCAGACTCCATTGCAGGAGTGGAAGAAGTGCTGCCTAAAATCCCCAAAACTTGAATGCCCATTTGCTTCCCAACATTTGGAATGCCTACCCACCCTGCCAGGATCTGTAGATTGCCACCTGGGGGCTCCAAGGCCCTCAATAAGGATCACAGTATAATCCGCTGTTGCCATACATATTAAAATCCACTTGCATTATGTGTGAGATATGTCAGGGGTTATTCTGTTTCTGTCTTAGAAGATGGATGGCAATTTTTGTCAAAATACTTTGACAGGAGACATCATTCAAGACTAGAAATGAATGTTTGTATCACTAAAATGTAGCAGCCTGTATTCTGGCTGTTTTACTTAGACATAAATCCTGTTTGAGCTCAGTGGGTACAAGACAAGGTGCTATTAAAATGTAATTTAAGAAAAACATTTCCTATTAAGGCAATAAATGGAAAACTTTGATCTTTAAATAGAAGTTGTCTGAGGAATTCTACTGGAACAGCCAGCTTGGGAAGAGAAATGTACCATCTAATCACCACAGTACAAACTATTGATGGTGCATGGCCATGAGTTATATGGATTAATGTTTTTCTAACTCTTCAAGGTTCAGGATTAAGATAATTTTCAATGGGTCAATTCCATTATCTGGACTTGTTTCTACAAGACAAGGAGTTCTTTTTGAGAAATGCTGAGAGTCTTCTACTTTCTTTGAAGCTAAAGCCTACAGAGTAAACCATTCAAGGGTCAAAGCAGCCAACTATCCACCTGGTCTGAATTATGATTGTTATGTGAACAGAATGAAAAAAAAGGAAAATCATGCATGCTGCCATGGACCCTTTGAAAAAAAGGCAGCATAAGACAGAGCAAATAAATCATAAAAATTACAATTCAATACTTATAATGGGATCCTGTAAAGAGGCCAATTTAACTGAATTTGAATTTAACTGATAATGTACAGACAGGTGTCCTATGCCACGTATACTGGGATTGTGAAGGAGTTAACCTACAATTTGCATGATCCTAAAAGTTGGTTATTTTTATGAGTTGAGACTGAGTCTAGTATTAGACTACCTTCAAGTGGGCATATGATTGTCCAATTTCTTTGGCACAAAAATGTTATTATCTTACCATCTTTTGAAAGCTTTTGCAATGTTGGGGTAAAAACTACCCACATTAAAAATCAGGAGCTTATGCACATTATAAAATAATTATATAGCTTCTACTGCATGGTGAAACTCAACCCACATTTCAACCCAGGATCACATAAGCAGAGCCTCAAGTTCTTTGATATTAATTTATAATGCTAAAATGCTTCAGGATTTTTCTAGTTTCACAGTCATCAGGCATAAACTAAAGTGTGCTGAAGTCACAGAAGTTGCTGCAATATTTCTGTTCTGAATTTCTTACTTAACTGTCTCTTAATCATTAATACTGCAATGATAAGTACTTATGTCTTTGTACTGAAAAGATAAGATTAAATAAGCTATTGTGATCACATCGCAATCTATATAATTTATATATATTGAAATAAATAAACATTTTGCAACTGATGAAAAATAAGATGATATTTCCTCTCTGGGAATTATTTACTTGACCTTTAACACATCATAATTTACATCTTTGTTTTGTGGATTTAAATAGATTATAAAAGATGTGCAAGACTGCTGACAAGGTTAGCAATGAGCCCACTGTGTACCCAGCCTTAGGAGGCTGCTTATGTAAGTATTTGTAACTGAATATATTTGCATTTGTAAACAAATTTTAAGAACTGCAAATTTGTAATGTATTTGCATACTTTTTATTGACTCATAACTATTTTGCCCCTCATTAGCATGGGGAGCCGTAAATATTGTCTGTGGGCCCATAGGATATGGAGGATTCCCCTGCTGTACAGTCTGAGGCAGCACTTGATCTCAGAAGGGGGAATTGGAGACCTCTTCCCATTCCCCTGGCCCCTCTTTATCTGTGTAGAAAGAACCATGCAGGCTGCCCTTCCAAGTCAGAAGAGCAATCTCAGAGTGCAGGGATGGGACTGTCGCAGTGTGTGGAGGGAATAGAAGACCAGAGAGATCAGGATATGTGTTAACCTGATCCTTCACCTGCCTGTCTTTTTTTCAGTGAAGCACTGCCACTGGGCAGATGAAAAAGCCATCTAGCGCAATATGCAGGGCAGAGTTGTTAGAGAGAAAGGACATAAATGTCACCACATTTTCATGTGTGTGCCATTCCCCACTCTCAACACACACACACACACACACACACAAGTACATCCACACATGGAACACAAGTAGCAAATAACCTATTTGGCTTAAGACTATAAGGTGAGAAAAAGGAGGGTCTGACTCCTGCCATGGTTGCAAAGAAAATACTCCCCCTGCCTGGCAATGAATGAATGAATGAATGAAGCATCAGGAGTGAAACTTTAACACCAGGAGGTGATCACCTGCCAATGCCAACAGTGGCTTCAGAGAGCCAATTTTTATCAGGACCAAGGTAGCATGGGGAAACAGGCAAACTACACTTCTCTGTCCAAAGCCTGAGCTTGCTATTTGCATTTCTGAAAAGAGACATGAGATGAGATGCATATCATGTGTCACATGTAGTTTGCATATATGCAGAATATATGCAATTTACAAAAAAATGAATTATGGGGGAGGTGTACACATACAAACATATATTTGTGTTGTATGCCCAGAGAGTCATTTTGGCTCATGGGAGGGCTAGAAATGTAATTAATAAATAATAAATAGTTTTACTTAAATTGATATCAGTGTTGCTGCAGTGTTAAATGCATGGAAAATGAGCGTATTTGGCAAGGTCCATACTTACCAAGTTCAGCCTCCAAGAAAGAATTTCAAATAACAGAGCTGGGAAAGGCCACTTTCTGACCTTGGCAAGCTGACTCCATATGTTGTTCAGGAGGCTGCCCTGAGATACATTGAGTGGATAGCCTTTCTTCCTTTCAGACCGTTTCCCCCTTTCTGTTATGAGCCTAATGCTATGCTCTCTAAAAACACAGAACCTTGAATTTGGTGCTAAATTCAGAGTGCAAAGAGATCAAAGGGATCAATCATCCCTTCTCTGCTCCCTGTGCTGTAGTACAGTTGCTGAAGGAAGAATTCCCCAATTCCTTGCTGGGGTTGGATCTTGGTACCATGTTGCATTGTATTTCCATGAAGTATTGTAAATACAGCAGCTCCCACCTCTCCTTCAGCACGTAGGAAAAGAGATAGGTGCCATGAAGTGTGGTCCTTTTGAGTCAACACACTGCTTCGGAGTTCCTTTTCTCCATGCTTTATTGTTACACGTCCTTTTGGTCAAACACCTCTGAATACACCCAGAGTAAAGTGCTGAATGCTCTCTGAGCCATCCCCTCAATCTTCATCCCATTTAAGAGACTTTCTCCATTGCTGGCTCAGAGGCCAGGCACTGCCATTCCTCCCCTGTCTCCTCCTCTCCCATAGCTCCGATCCTGTTTTGCCTCCTAGAGGGAGGGGCTTTTACATTTGATAGACTACTCAGCACTTGGTGCATGCCCTGGGCAGACCCTGAAACCACCTCCCATTCTCCCATTGGAAGATCTGAGTTCTTGTCATCTACCACCCCCACTTCTCATTGCTGGGCTATCTCTCCATTCCCACAGGATGGTTGATTGCCACTCCCACCCAGCTAGGGCAATAGTCACTATGACTGGCAAATCGCTACTGAAAAAAGCTGATTTAGATGGTTCCCCCGCCACCCCAATTCTATCACAAGCTTGTTCCTGTGGCTTTCTTCTGCATCTATTTCAGGACCATGGAGAAGTCTACTGATACAAATAAGGTATCCATCATTTCAATTTTAAACACAACCTCAAATGATTTAAATAATAAAATATGTTGTCAGCACCATTTTCAGACCATGACACTAGAGTCTGGGGAATAGTGTGGACAATGTGAACAATAACAACAAAAACTCTCCTTTGGTTAGTCTTAGGAAACATTTATTAGCACCTGAAGCATACAATTGCATTGGCAACCAAAATACAGACTTCTTTTATTAACTAGGCAGAAGGATCATAACTATATGCCCTACTACTAATCTACATTTGTCCATTTGATGATTGAAATAAAATCCACATGCATACAACTATATATGCAACTTGCTTCTCGGCATTCTGGGCCCCTGCTTTCTTTAGGGTTCTCAAATGTCTGGGGACAGTTGAATGTGCATTTGGTTGTATATGCACTGGCTCTGTTCTTATCTTCAACTGAATGGATCGTGGCTTGGGTTGGGGCCAGCAGATGATATCAATTTTCTTCCTTCCATGTATGCACTGAATATTGACCATCATCTGAAAAGGAACATTGTCTAATTTGTTTGGTTTGTGTATTTTATTTCAGTAAGCATGTCCCTGTAAAGAACTTCAATTTTTACTGACAGTATCATGTTTGAATCACTGTGGAAGTATGTAAACAAGAATATGATGACTGACCTTGTAGATTTTCCTGCTAAGACTGAACTCTGGTTTGCCGAGAAAGTGCCTTGAAATCTATCCCAAGACAATAGAGAAGACATCTTGTCCATATTGATTTACAGCATTGTTTTGCTACTAGATGCATTTTATTTTCATATACATGGAACATTCCATATTTGTGCATAAGAAACATATTTTATTTGAATTTGTAAATATACTGCCTATAGCTTAAATAAGTCAATTTATTTAAATACATTGTATATAAAGACTACTAATAATATACTAATTAAATGTTATAATAATATACAGGGAGTTGGTTAGTGTTTGCTGTTCTCTTGTTTCATTTTATGTACTCCATTTTGCTCAGGCTCTTACTTTCATTATTTGCACTAACTTGAAATGCAGATGTCTCTGTAATTGAAATCTGAATAAGCTGCAAGAGAGATGTTTTACTTTTGTGGAAAGTATTTTATATTATGAAGCTTTGGTAATATATATGCCTACATAGTATATATATTATTGCACATCAGAACAAAATGCTCAGAAATGCACATTGTACATTTGTAAAGCTGTTCTGGATTCTCATCAGTTACATCCATGTTGGCACTTATGGAAAGAGTTGCAAATAATGTAAATATAAAAGACTGGAAGACTGCAATACAGTTTTGGTGGAATAAAATGATGTAAAGATACCAACATTTGCATATTTGAATTGACATTTTGAGTGACATTGACTTTTAGAAACATTTGTGCAGCTAAGTTTGGTGTAGAAGCATACCACAATGCAATGGAATAATACTTGAAATTACATACTTTCTATAGACACATACATACATACATACTGGCTTTCTTCATATTATCTGTAGCTTCAATCCACAGGCAAACAAGGACAAAGAGTAAAGTACATTCCTATAGTGAACAGATAGCAGGACATCTAATGCAAACTAGACTGAATAAATTCACGGAGCAAGTCCACAGAGCAGCTTCCTCTGTTTTTGAGTAATTTTTATCAGTAAAATGAGGAGTACAAGGCACCCTGGAAAAAAACCAAGCAAACCCAGGATATTGTGTGCAACCCCTTGAAGCAAACAAGTGTCCCATACTAATTCTACAGCTACCCCCCCCTTCAATTTTGTGCACTGTAGGTGTAAAGTTTTGGCATGGGTTGAAGCGAGATGAAGTATTCTCCTAAAATCACTGGAAGAATCAGAGTTCTATTAGGGTTTTAATAGAAACATTCAGGAATGTATCCTCTTAGTCATTTATGGGGGATTGTGTCTTCAGCACTGTCACACTAATTAAAAATTTCTCCTTCCTGGGCAGTCCCACCAATGCAGTTTCTTTTTCTTTTTCTTTTTCTTTTTTTTTTTGCAGGGCCAAAGGAACTTTCTGCTGCTATAGTTCAGAGTTCTACAAGCAGCTTCTTCTCCCATGACACCAGTTTTCTAATAATTTTGTCAAACCTCCTAATAACTTGGCATAAGAGTTGTAGGCATGAGATAGGCACCAATACTAGAGACAAAATAAACAAGTTAGTTTATTAAGAGATATCTTGGTCATAAAGGAATTGCTAATTTTTCCCAATTTACTCTGGGGGTTTCAAAAGAATGCTTACTGGTACTGCTTAAAGACTTAGAAAACACTGTTGCTGTTACAAGCCTCTAAGACTTCCTATTCTTCAGCTCAATTTCCCTAAACTTCTGCCACAGTCAAATTAACACACAGTGTGGTCTTCTTCTGACTCCCAATATTTCTCCTGTTGTGTTTCTCTTGCTTGGATTGTTTGTCTGGGTTTGAATGCCTGCTTATTACCCTCTTTGGACAATGTCTTAGGCAGTCTTGTATAATAACACAGCCATCTACTCCCTGCTTCTTATCTGCAAGAGTTATATATGGTTATCCCATGAAAAAGAATTAGCTTACTATTTATTTTTTAGCTATTCAAATACTCCCCTTCCAGTGCTTCTACAGTGTGAACACCAGGGAACCTTTTCCCTCACTCTTCACTGATTGACTCTGTCCTGTCAACTCCACAATGTCCTTTCCTTTTCTTTCTTTCTTTCTTTCTTTCTTTCTTTCTTTCTTTCTTTCTTTGCAGCATTTCTACCCCGTCCTTAACAGTGTCTCAGGATGGCTTCCAACAAAATCCAACAAACAATAAATAAACAGAAAAAGTACAATCCACATAATGCAATAAAAAGGTAGAATGCAATAAATAAGATAGAATGTGGCTAAGCATGAGAATAAAAGTAGTTAAAAATTTAAATATTAAAATGTCGGGTAAATAAAAAGATTTTTATTTTATATCTAGGTAGTATCCCCAGCCAATTATCTAGGCTCCATCATGGAATGGCTAAAGCAATAGTCTCTATCCTGCTCCCCCCACCCCCAATACACACTTTTGAACATCACTGAGGAATTGCTACACAGGTTTTCACAGCAATAAAGAAGGGCCTCAGGTAAGAATGTGTGAAGAATCCATTTTGGGGGTGCATATCTTCTAGATTCCCCCAGCTCAGCCTCCTGGACCACTTTCTTCCATCCCTAAGTCCAAATTGGTGCCAGGTGTGTTGAGCATTGTGTGGGTGTCTGCCTGGCACCCATTGCACAACAGAGTCCTTCTTCCACATATGTAATGTGTAGGTTTTGAGTATGTGCTGCATTTGCTGCGGAGGGCTGTAGGGTTGCACAAACAGAAGTTTTGCTAGCATGTGTGAGCATTCATAGCCTTCATCTGGGCTCATCCCTCTTCCTAAGGAAGGGCTGAGTGTGAGAAGGAAGTCTGACAAGCAGAAGAGAGCAGGGTTTTGGAGATCGTCACAACCCTAGCCTCAGGCCTATTTGGATAGATGATTGCCTCTGAGGGGCCACAAAGATGAAACATGAGATAACATTATATATATGGAATTTCTTCACATGTGTGTTTTCATCTGTAATTTACATAGACACTTGCAATACCAACAAAGTCATTTGACCCTGGCTTCTGGGATCATACACAATGCCAGAACCAAGTAGTAAGGGATAAGAGGAATTCACACATGATAAGCTAAGGACTGACTTGACTCATCCAGAAGTGAGAACTAATGATCTTTAAGGGCATAGTTCTATACAGAAAAAGTCCAATAGATGCCAGCATTTCCCAGACAGCCCTACAACTCCCAGAATTCTCCAGGCAGCTGGCTGTGGAATGCTGGGAACTGTAAGGATCTTTTCCATTTAAACATCCATAGGACTCTGTTCTAACTGGATCTTGCTTTGATGCCAGTCAGTGTTATTTCTATGAAATGATGTAAATGCTTCATCCTGTTCTGTTTCCTTCATTTGCAAGATTATTTGGCACACAATTGCCAAATCAACTAAATCAAATATATTTAGGCTATTTTTGTTTCAAAATATTATTTGGCAATCAGTTAGATATATTGCCATCTGTGCTAAAGATGAAAAGAACCCTCATGGGGATAAAAGCAAGTGAAATGGATACCTGTTGTGTAGGACCACATTGGCTTTTGCACAGAAACTTGGCGCAAACATATACGCATCCACATGTGTCTAACTCTGAAAACAGAGCAATTAAATGCTTGGTGTGATTTACTGTATGGTGTGATTTACTGAATCGATGTTATATATTCTGCAATTTTTAATGACACGATATATCCATCTAGTTGAAAGTTAAGCGAAACACTTTGAACAACATGTCACCAATATCATAGAAATTGCACTTCCCACCTTAGTGTTTTCATTATATGAAATGAAATATCGGAGAAATGCATTGGCATTGGTAAACACGGTTTGTGTCTCTGGGTCCCTCCAAGCTGAAAGAAGCTTCAGCAGAATTCAGACTCAGTCTCCTTTGGAGCAGCCACACTTTGGTTGGAGATCGAAATCAGCAGAATTCAGGTCAGAATAGGTCCCAGTTCAAACACCCCTAAATACAGTTAGGAATGATCAAAATATCAAACTCTAAAAATTATGTCTCAAACAGCCATATATTTATTCCTTTGTATTTCAAACCTATAGCATGAAAATTGAATATGTCATTAAATCTTCCACCATTGTGGTATTTATCTGAGGTGGCCACTTATCCTTCCAATGCAGTAATAGTATTCTTTTATTTGTCCAAAGGATGCATAAAATCCATTTCATTGATCTTGTGTTTAATTCTAAGAGATGATTAGGTAATTAGAAAGAATACACAGGTTCTTAAATATTAAAGAATGGTCTTTAATAAATATTTCCATCACAAGATAGGAAGGCATGAGTGGAGCTGTCTGAACCAGGGGTTAGACTAGATGGCCCAGGAGGCCCCTTCTGAGTCACTGTGTTTCTGTTTCTAAGATGCATCTGAAATGTTCCATAGCATCTTAAAATATAAAATATAAATATAAAATGTTGCATAACATTTTATGCAATATAAACAGTTATCAGCAATAATAAAAGTAAAAGAAAAAAGAACAAAAGTAAAAGAAAAAGCATAAGCAATTCCAGAAACTGTTTTGTCAGATTTTAAAAATGTAAAAGCCCTGTAAATTTGAAAGGTTTGGTAAAGTTTAAAGGCCATGACAAAGCCCATTCTTATGATGTCGTATTTATATCCCACCTTTTTTCTTCTTACGAGCAAACCAAGGTGTCTTCAAGGTCCTCCTTCTTTCCACCCTGCCCTCCTAACATCAACCCTGTGAAGTATGTTAAACTGAGAGGCAGTGACTGTCCTCACAGTGATCTTCATGTCATAGTAGTGACTGAACCTAGTTTTCCTGAGTTCCAGGCCTGAACTCATAACTACACCAAATTGGATCCATGTTCCTATCCAGGCAGAGAAAGCTTTGCTTCAATTAGCAGAGACACAAAACCCTCTTTAAAATTGTTCATAAAGAGGAGTAATATAGGGCTTGTTTACTGGGACTGGGACTGATTATTTACTGGGACTATGGTCATATTAGCTCATCACGCAGCACTGTGATCTCTAGACCCAATTTAAAGTGCTGGTTTACCTTCAAACCTTAAATACCTAAGCAGTTTGGCTTCAAGTAATCAGTAATGCTTCCTACCCAAACCATAAGTTCTTCTGAGACCCTGTTCTGAGTCTCCTCAGCAAATGAAATAAGGCACCTGGGCACCACAGAGAGGGCATTTTCTGTAGTGAACCCAGTATGGGAGAGTCATCTCCAGAGAAGTTTGCCTAGTACCATCTTTGTGGTCTGTTTGGTGCAAGTTGCACACCATTTTCCCCCCAAACAAAAATTTTAAATCATTTATGTAGTCTTAACTTCTCAGTTTTATGACTAGTGTTTTATGCAAGAGTTATCAGTTTTGTTTCAGTTGTATTTATGCTCATTTGTTTTTATTTTATGTTTTAATATTTAAATTGCTTTGCAGAATGTATTGAAGTCTCACAGAGAGCATTAGGTTATAGGGCAACATGTAAATATCAATAATGAACAAGTAACACACATATAAAATGAAAAGGTCTTCACTTGGTACTGAAAGACCACAAGGGCATTGCAGGGAAACCTTTCCAGGGAGTCCATCCTACAGCCAAGGTGACACCATAAGAAAGTCTATTTCCTCAGTTGTCACTTGCCACAAGTCAGTTAGCAGGGGCACCTGGAAGAAGGCCTCATAGGACAGACTCAAGATCCAGGTAGGTAGATGTAGAAGGCAATCTTCAAGTAAATTGATTCCAGAACTCCCTGACTGACTGACAACCTGTCCCAACCTTTCCCCACGTAAGATGACATGCTTTAAAAAAGAAAGTTTCCACTGGTTTGTAAGTCCCCACCCCTGAAAATTCGCTGCAGCAGTGTAATGATGCTTTTAAATATATTCAGTTGACAGCAGTGTACAGTGGCTAAATGTATGAGTCTAAAGCCAGAAGAGAGTCTGTGTGACTAACCGGCTATTTACTTTGGATGACCCAATGACCTCTAGGAGCCAGGGCCAGGTACTAATGTCCCCGGAAACATCAAGGGAGAAGAGGGCCTAGGGACTCTCCATTTTGCTGAAAGTTTATCCTGTGCAAGAGGAAAGTCATTTCAATCATTTCTGGAAATGATCTTTTATGACCACAAGCTTGTACACTCTTGGAGTCTTTAAAAATACTTAGATATGGTCAGATAGCTCATGTGTACAGTGATCTCAGGAGTCCAGAGATGACATCAATGACCTTAAGCCCATCCTAGCCTCTTCAAAATTAACAGGATGAGATCTTAGAAAGCAGAATTCTCTCCCCACCGAAGATCTGAAAGATACACAGTGTGCTGCAGTAGACATGGACTTCTCCAGGCAATGGTGACCACCGAGTACAAAACAATATTTTGAATGTTACCACTAACTCAAATTCAGAATAACAGTTTTGGGTTTGGTTTCAGTAAGCTAATTCCATAGTAAGAAATCCAGGATTACAGTCAGAAAATACAAGTCATCGTTGACTATTTACATTATAAAAAAGAACACGAAAAAGTGGTGATTAAGTTGACCCCCTGCCCTATGCAAGTGTACAAATATTAGTTTAACATATGCTATTTCTCTTCACCTAAGAATTACCTGTTTCAAGCTGTTTCTGTTTTAAATCAAATGAATAAATATTACAGTTATTAGCAGCTGTGTTTACCTTTAGATTACAGTTCTTATGATGGGCCTTGAACTCATACAGTGCTTTGCATCACATGGGGCACCCATGAATTCTGCAGCTGATTCAGATTGAACACACATGGTTTAAAATGTGTACAACCAACCCATGGTTGAAGAGTCTAAGTCTGTGACAGAATAAGTATCTCACCATCAAGTCCTTAAAAAAAACCTGAATAGCCTTGGTCCATTCAATCTTTAATATTAAAACAAAATATTTCTGTTGTATGTAGACATCAGATACCATTTCTTATTTAGACATGTTTCCATTTATTATTGTTGCAGGTGGAGATATAAAGTACTTTATTAAAAGGAAAACCAAGCCCATGTATCAATGTCAATATCTATGGATATGATCCAGACACTGCATATATGATTAGTGGTAAGATGGGGAAAGGTGAGAAAAATTCTCCCTCCTTTTGCTGTCTCCTCCAGCCCTTCCTCTGCCTTTGTCATTTTCAGAGATACACATCTGTGCAGGCCCTTTCTGAAAAAAACCCTAGACTTCCATCAGATGAACTTAAACATTCCTTGAACATCAGCATGCATATGAACTTCCAAGAGGCAAAGATCTGAATGGTGGGTTTGTAAAGGAATAAGGCTCAATGGGACTACCCTCTATTATTCTGAAAGGGAACTGGGCACTTCTATCAACAGATAGCATTTTCTGGCCTTTACAGAACCCCTCTGCCCTTCTCCACCTCTTCCGACATCCTTGGGGTGGTTTTGTACAGGGGCAGATTGAGCTCAGAAATATGCTATAGATCAGTGTACATTGTTTATATTAGTCCAGGCATTTATCAGATCTGTTCACCGTGGCTGCTGTCCTGCTGATATGTTTGTTTAAATGTTGAAGTCATGCAAAGTTTGATCTGCATGCTCATTCAACATCATCCTCTGTCAGCAGGGCAGTTTTATAGCTCATCGCTTACAAAAGCATTCTTCATCTCTGTCACTCTGATGTCATGCAGAGTTATTATAGGGTGCCATACATAATATTTTTATTAGGGGTACGTAGAAGTGTTTCAGGAAAACCACATGCTGAACTGTTTAGCTCCATCATGCTCATTCATGGTTGTCAAGCTCTCTTATCCCCTGTGGCAAAGATGCCTTTCCCACCGATACCAAGATATCTGACCAAAATGTGCTGTTTACATTTTTGTGTGGGGCCTGTATTTTTGTGTGAGGAGAGGGCTGAAATAAATAAAATAATGTCAGCTTTCTAAGAACTTTTCTTCACAAGGCTGTTGATCATCTGTTGGTGCCTATTTTCAGCTTTGTTGCAAAGATCTGAACAGTGAATGAGAATATTTCCTTTCCTACTTTTCTGCTGCATAACTTCTGGTGACATTGTGACTTAGTAAAGCAGCACAAATACACAAGAGGAACGTATGCTTCCTTTCAATTTCTCTACCATATAACCACTTAGAGAAAGTTCTGGTTAGACACAGAAGTGAACATGGAGGCTTACAACATCATCATCTGAAGAACCCATAAACAACAGTGACAAGGGAATTATGAGCACACAGCAAATGACTTGTGTAGAAAAGTCCTAAGATTCAGTATGCCATGCCTTAACTGTAATCTGAGTGTTACATTTGTGTAGTTACAGAATAGATAAAACCCTTCATTAATTCCATGGCCTCTGATTGGAGCTATCCCTTTCTCTCTTTTTTCTAAAATTAGTAGCAGCCACAAAGGACACGCCTTTCAAATACTCGTATGTGTTGTTATTGTTATAAATTACTAACTGGTTCAGTTGGCACTGGTTCACTAGACATGTGTAGAGTTCACAGTATGATGGATTCTCTGATAACATGTAGTAGGGCTGATTGAACTGCTGATGCAGAACATATAAATTGTATCAGTGCAAATCTAGCTCAGTATGAACTACTCTGCCAGATAGCAGCAATCCTCCATGGCCCCAAGCTGGAGTCTTTTACTTGATCCTTTTAGTGATAGATGCTAGGGACTAAGTGTGGGATGTGGTCTACAGATGAGTGATGGTTCCTCCCTAGTAGATTGAGCTTTTATTTAAACAAGGGCATTCTTGTTCAATGCAATGTCAAAACAGCTCTTCCTTCCACAGAAAAATGAATGGTACACTTTTCTACACAGATGTGCTCAACTTATGCAGGGATTTGGACTTGCTGGCCACAGTCCAGACCTCACATAAACATAGGGTTGTTATGACTGTCGGTGGAAGATTATGTCCTTTTTTTAATATGAGAAAGGAGGGAGTTTGATGCATTTCAATGCAAACTTATCAAAACTCTGCTTCCCAAACCTAAGCACGAACTAGAACGCATATATTTTGAAGTCTGCATTTGAGATGCAGTTTCCAAAACATTATTAAAAAAAAGATGCTTTTCAAGAGAAATACAACACAAAAATGTATATTTTTGAAAGTACACAGAATTTGTAGATTTGCAAAAATGCACACACAACAGGGAAAATAACTTTGTTTAGAAAAGCTTATGTAACAGTACACCTGTATGCATTTGGGGAAAATTCACTCAAAATATGGATTATTTAAATAAATGTATACAAAATACAAATATATTTTAGTCTGGACTAAAACTACTAATACATAATCTGTGGAATTAGGAGAAATTAAATTTAGCATTGGAAAAAGAAAACTCCAGTCGGATTTGCTCTGCCTTATTCTTTATCTTATAATAGTGAAGCTTCATTGGATTAAGGCAGTTTATCTTAATGTAAATAGCTTTTGGTTTCTTTTGACAGAATTTAGAACTGAATTTAGAATATATTCTGTGCTTGTATTCTGTTTGCTAAACCTTCTGATACTCAGTCTAGTACAGATGGCTAATAATATTTCTTTATTATTTAGCTGTACAGGTCATGTGCCAATCTGGCCAGTAGCCAAGTGAATGTCACAGGTTTCCTTAACTTTCAGGTTCTGGACAAACTTCTAGGCTCTTATAAGCTTTCTGTAGCTTTGACCTAACTCCAAAGTGTAAGACTTTGTAAGTTCTTGGAATACTCCATGGACAGATGAAAGTGTAAGTTCTTGGATCAGCCAGACATTGTTGTGAAGACTATTCCCTTAATGCTTGGTTCAGTTTGTTTGTGGTGATTCTACCAGAAATGGCACAATGGTATAATCTGGACTGAAAATTATTGGAGTTCTAGTTTCTATAAAAGCAGCAGGATTGCTGCCCATTATCTAGTGCAATCCTTAGTGAGTTTTGCATCGTAACTATAGGTGATAATTCCAGTTTCATCCAGAATGCCAGACATGTCTTTGTATCAACAGCCTAAGTTTTGTTTTGTTTAATCTAGTTTATGGCACTTGACTAGTTATCACCAGAAACACTTAGGTTCTCTGAATTAGACATTTCCAGGGCCAGTTCTCAAAGTTCACTGAGAGTACGGCTGGCAATCAGGTTGTATCACAGATGACAAATGGTAAAAAGAGCAACTGAAAAATAACCAAGAGCAACATCAATAACCCTGAGCTTATGCGGATATGAAATGGCATTATAACAAATGTTAATTGATTGTGCATGATATGCAGCTCTGAACGATAGGAAAAACTCTCTTGACATGTGGCCACTGTTGTAGCTTTCACAAGGATACACATCACTTCCAAGCAGTGAGAAGTTCCTGGAACATCTTTAGCTTTAGCTTCCTTTAAATGAATACGTCCCTGGAGACTTATGTTGCCTTCACCATATTTACAAATATCAAAGCACAGCACAGTGGAGGCACAAGCCTTCCTTCAAGCAGGCAACAGAGACCCAGAGAATGATTTGTGCTGTTTTCCAAACACTGCCTCCAGCCCATTTCCAGCTAACTCCTGTCAGAAAAGCCTATGTTCTCTAAACTAAAAACTGCCTGTCTCCAGTCCTTCCAAATCCCTTGTACTAGCATTACCCACAGCCATTAAATGGCATTACCCACAGCCATTAAAGGAATGCTGGGGTTCTTTTGGCAACTCCAACTCACATTTAGGCAAAATGTAGCAAAATCCCTTCACAATCATAAGACAGCCTATGGCCAAACTAAACATTCTCCTAATCACTCATAAGTCTGTGCAGTCATGGTAGGCTAAGCAATCCTAAACAAAACACTGTGGCTTATTTAAGCCACAGGAAGGGCTGAGCATGTGCCAGGCCAAGATCATCTGCTCAGCTGAAACATGTCATGTTGACCAGACATGGGCAGGGGTGGAATTACTTGTTGAAGGGAAATAATTCATGTGCTGCTGTCGGGTGACATGCGAGTTGTTTCTCCCTCCAGCAAGCCATACCATCTGGGTTCCCATGTCTACCAGCTCCACTGGCTTCCAGTTGAAGTCCTGGCCCAATTCAAGGTGCTGGTTTTGACCTATAAAGCCCTAAATGGCTTAGGACCAGGATACCTGAAGGAACGTCTCCTTCCTTATATGCCCTCCTGCCCCTTAAGATCTATGGGAGAAGCCCTGTTCCCAGAACCCTCTCTAAGAGAGGTAAAAAGGTCATCAACTCGGAGTAGGGCCTTCTGCACTGTGGTGCCCAGACTCTAGAATGTACTCCCCAGAGAGGTACTCCTGGTGCCAGGTTTATACTCTTTTTTGGCACCAGGCCAAAACCTTTTTATTTAAACAGTATTTTAAACTTTAATTGTTTTTAAGTTAAGTCACTCTGTTAGTTTTGTGATTTATTGTTTTGCTCTGTTTTATTATTTATTGAAATTGTTTTTTAATTGTCTTTTTAAATTGTCTTAATTGTCTTTTTAAATATTGTAAGCCATCCTGAGATTTTGTATAATAGGAAGGCATAAAAAGCTTTTAATAAATAAATACATACATACATACTGCAGCCATGCTGGTTATTATACAGATATTTAAGGGCCCTTGGACAAAATACCCATGGTGGGCTTCTTCCTTCAGTGAGTCTACTTTCTCACCACCATTGTCACCAGCTGTGATTGGTCTTCCTTAACTGGGTTCAAATGTCACAACTAGCAACTCTTGTTTTTGTATAATTTTGTATGTTTGTTTTTGTATAATTTTGTATGTTTTTGTTTTTGTTGTGAGCCGCCCTGAGGCTTTGTTGCGATGGGGGTGGCATAGAAATGTTTAAATAAATAAATAAATATAGTTTCCACAGTAAATGGTTTTTACCTGAATGTGCCCGACAGCTGATCAAATAGTTTCTACACTAGTATGGTTTCTATCCTCCTCACTCTGTTCTCTTGCTGTTGGTACATATCGCATCAGCCACTATGCATGAAATTCAATCCCAGATGCTTCAGAGTCTTTCCATGGGACTCTGTCGTAGCTGCCTACCAGGATCATGAAAACCACAATGCAAGACTCAGATGGCCAGAGAAATCATGCTGAGTCAAGGAAACCATGGAACAGACCATTTGTTTCGTATCTAGATGGTTTCTAAGAAGCAAATACCCTCTGCTAAAATACTACCAAGCTTCAGATGACACAACAGACCATCTTAGGTAAAAAACCACTGAGGCTTGTCATGTCAAGTGAACCCACTTACTCGTTTGACAGGTAGAGCACTAGGGAGCAAGTAGGGAGAAGCATGAATTGTTGTTCCTCCCCCCCCCCCCCCAATCTGGTTTGAGCAAGAGACAGGTGAACAAGCAGTTGGCAAGAGTGAGGAGGAACAGCTCGGAGGGAGGGGGTGTCTAGGGATGTGTGAGGAATTTGTCTGGGCATGGGAAACTATTGAATTCCTGGGACTCAGCTCCTCAGACTCCAGTCTATTTTGCAGTGCCCCTGAGTCTGAGTTCCTGGTGAATCTGCCCAGCATCCACAGGGTCCTTCCCTGGAATCCAGCACCACATGCTGCAGTGTCCCTCCTCCGCACTTCTTGCAGCAGCCCTGGCTGCTATATGTGGCATTGAAGGGAGACACTGCTAGCATTCACATGGAAATCTGTTCCTGAAGAGCGCAACTGACTTATTGGTGCAGCATTCATGGAGAACACCTGAGCTGTAGCACTGCAGGGAGAAGGCTGGTCTCATGGGGCTCAACAAGAATGCAGCTCTTAGCAACCGCTGTGCAAGCAGCGTCCCTCTTCTGTGCCCCCTGCAGCAGCCTCTGTGCTGCTGCTCTGGACATGAAAGAAGCTTGCCAGTTGTGCAGCTTTCATTTTGTGAGCATTCACAGACTTCCTCTCAGCTCAGCTCCCTCTGCAAGACCAGGCTATAAATTAACACTTGGTTTTGTTCTAACTTGCAATCAGAACTGGTTAAAACTCTGAAGGAATTCCTCTATCATTTTTCCTTTTTGATAAGATCTCAGCTGTGGATTTAGCTGGCAACATTGGCATGCAATTGTGGGCCATTACTTAGCAGCTGCATGACCCAGAATGAGGCCAGGGCAGGCATCAATGTTGTAGAGTATGCCAGAGTGCGAGAGCCCTGGCAGCTGCCTGATAGTGCTAGGTACAGGTGCCAAGCCTGTGCACAATAACAGCCTTCCGTATCTGACAGGGCACTACAGAGTCCCTTTTGTGAGGAATGGACAGTCCTGCAAAAGTGTATGTGTGGGGTGCAGGTATATGTGTTCCTGGATGTGATATTACTGAATGCTAACAGTGCAATGCAGTAAATGTCTGACTGGAAGTAAGTTCAAGGGAAACTACTCAGAAGTAAATCACAAGCTCTTCAATGGCATGCGTATGTGTCTTCTCAGAACTAAACTGTGATCTTCAGCAGTGCTTACTCAAATGGCCCTTACACGTGAGCAAGTCAGTCTGGGAGAAGGGTGCAGTTTGGGTAGAAAGGAATGGAGTACTGATCCTGTTGGCTTCACCCCATGGGAGGTAGGAGTACAGCAGCAAGCAGCAACACATTTGCCCCACTTCTCCCCCCATGCCCCTCTCCTCTGTGATTTCTGTGAGGGAGCTCTCAATTCTGCCCCCCCCCCTTTAAAAAACACTTCTGTTCCTTCACACTTGTGCATAGCTAATAGGTTAGGTGCAGAGGGAGAACACAACTTTGTTTTGAAGGGCCACTTCACTGCACACACCGCTTTTCCAATTCTCCTGCTTCTTGATCAAATTTTCAACACAGTGCAGACTGTGCTGAATTCATTAGCATGTTCCCCAACAGAAGTAAATGTATTATGCATAAATAATACCATGGGGTTTCCTATTAATTGGACTGAACTTGAGTGTAGATCCCAACTTTACATAATACTGCGGTCCCACTAACATCAATTGGGTTTAAACTAGTTATGACTACCCTAAGTCCCATTGATTTCCCCTGCTCTCTAAGTACAGCTATGTTTTGGAGAACTCAAATTTTACTTGTAAGAGATATTTACAAGTATTAAAATTCTTGTAATAACCTATAATGTTTTGTACTTTCTGTGTCCTGTGAGTATTCCAAGGATCTGTCTCATGCGGTGGAAAGGGCAATGTTTTAAAATCATTAAATCATTTGCAATGTGTGATTTTTTAAAATAAATAATTCCTTTCCCACAGTTTTAATTTGGCAATATAGTCACATTTACTCTTCAGGCAATTACCAACATGATCCAGTACTTCTGTTGCAAACTGGCTTTTCTGCCACAGACTGGCTGCATATTGTTTGTCAAGCTCTGAAAGTGATTTGCTACACACTGCTGGGAAACTATGTTTTATATGCAGACAGGCCAGAAACAAATAATTTCTTGTGGATTTCACAGCTCAGTATTGAAGAGGATGCAGAATCAATTGGCCCAAGCCAGTTCTAAAAGCTTCAGTGTGCTTTGATAAAGTCTTCACTGTTCCCACTTGTTCTTATATTTGTTCGAGGGTAACAGGAAAGGAAAAATCAAGAAATTAAGAGTATCCAATGTGAAGGCAGAGTACATTCTGATGCTTTATTATGTCTTTCATTGCAGACATTAATTTGTTGGCCTAATTGCCAAGGTGAATAGGCAAATAAAGACAGATAATCCACTTGTTCTTTAAACAGGCTAAATCCTTTCCTCAGTTCCTTGTAATGGCGATTTACATCCATGCAAACTTTTTGTTGCTGCAGTCAAAACTTTTTAGTTTCACATCAACGACTCTTCCTTTGCAGTACATCCCAAGGGGGATTACTAGCTGAACTCTTGCTACATGTTGTGGAAAGCCCACCCTGCTTTTCACCCCTGAAACATCAGGTCCATAGCTTGTGAGTTCTCCTGGACCCTGCAGTATTGACGAACATTCAGGTGGTAGTATGGCAAGGAACCAGTTTGCCCAACTACATTGAGGGTATCCATTGTAATTGTAGCAGAACTGGACTGATCTGGCAGTGCTTATTCATGCCTTGGTTACTCAACAGACTATGGCAGTATGCTGTACATGGGGCTGCCCTCCTTCTGGATTCAACTCAGATCCAACCCAGAGCCAGTAGGATGGATTGGAGATTCTGCTGGGGCACCACCAATCCTGCAGCCCATCAGTCTCCCTACCTGAGCTCACAGAGGTAGCCTTGGAAGTGATTTTGGAGACCCTCAGGGTGTTGGTTATGGGGGACTTCAACATCCAAGCTGAGGGCATCCAACAAGGGACTGCACCATCATGTCATTGGCCTAACACATGTGATAGGGCATACTCTAGAGTTGGTCTTCTCAGTTGGATATGTGGATGGTGGTTTGAATGTGAAATACTTTGATTTAGTCCCTTTGTTGTGGTCAGATCTCTGCCTGATGAGATTTAGACTGATGGTAGATTTTTCCCTCTGCAAGGGAGGGGGACCCATTAAAATGATTCACCCTTTGATGCTAATGGTTCTGGGTATTTTCCAGAGGGCTTTCAGAGATTTTCTGACTGACATGACTGGTACTCCTGCCAAAGCCCTGGTCATGCTGTGGAATGCAGAAATAACCCAGGGGGTCCCTCATGATCTCTCCTAAGTGCCCTCTCTGTTTTAGAGCTCATACAATTCTGTGGTGCACCCAGGAACTGAGAAAGATAAAATAACTTAGGAGATGGCTTGAGTACAGATGGATGAAGACTTCCAGTGAATGCAACGGACACCTGGAATGTGCCTACAAATGAGTATATTTGGGGCAGTGAGAGGGGCAAAGAAGCAATAACTTTCTGCTACCCAGCAAAACTTTTCAAGATTGTTCAGGGCTTGTTGCATTCTGGCCCCACGGACATTTTGGCACCATCTCAGGCCCACTTGCAGTTTATTCACTGGGCACTTCCAGGGTTATAGCAGCTGAATCTGTGGAGATAACCAGAGCACAGCCCAGTCGAGTTTTACTGGATGAGTTTCAGTTAGTACAGCTAAAGGATGTAGACAAGGCGCTTGGACAGGTTCGTGCAACCACCTCTGTACTGGATCCTTGCCTCTCCTCACTTACAAAAACCAGCAAGGAAGGAACCACCAGCTGGGCCAAGGAGGTAAATAATTCCTCTTTAAGAGAGGGAGTTGTCTCATGCTGCCTTGAAGAGGTGGTGGTGAGGCCTCTTGTAAAAAAATCCCTTTCCTCACAAAGGTTCTAGACAGAGTGGTTGCCAATTAATTCCAGGCAACCTTGGATGTGACTAATTATCTGGACCCATTTCAGTCTGGCTTTGGCACAGCAGCAACCTTGGTTGCCATGTGTGATGACCTATTATACCAGAAGAGAGATGGAGTGTGTGACCTTGTTGATACAGCTGGACCTCTTGAAGGCTTTTGATACCTTTGACCATAGTATCTTTCTGGAGTGACTGACTGAATTGGAAGTAGGAGCCACTGCATTGCTGTGGTTCCATTCCTACTTGGAAGGCCACCTCCAAAAGGTGGTACTTAGGAAATATTGTTGAGCCCAGTGTATTTTCCAGCTTGGAGTTCCTTGGGGGTCTGTTCTGTTCCCAATGCAATTCAACATCTACATGAAACCACTGAGTGGCATCATCCAGAGTTTTGGAATGCATTGCCTTCAGTATGCTGATGACATTGTAGCTCTTTTTCCTCTTCATCATTAGCCCATGTGACTGAGGATGTGCTAAACTGGTGTCTGGCTATAACAATGGAGTGGATGAGGGGCAATAAACTGAAACTCAGTCCTGACACGACTGAGATGCTCTTGCTGAGTGGTTCCTTTGACCAGATGGGGGTTGTTCAACCTATTCAAAAGGGAGTTGCACCTCCCCCCCCCCAGAAGGAGCAGATTCACAGCTTGGAGGTCTTCCTTGATCCATCTTTGTCACTCGAGGCTTGGGTGGCTGGGGGTGCCTTCTACAAGTTGGTGGCCCAGCTATGTCCCTGTCTGGATAGGGATAGCCTGGCTTCAGTAGTCACTGCTCTGGTTATCTCTTAACTGGATTATTGCAATGCACTCTGTGTGGGGCTGCCCTTGAAGATGGTTCAGAAGCTGTAGCTGGTGCAGAATGCAGAAGCCAGTTTAATAAACAGGACCCACAGGCCTGAACATATAAGACCAGTTCTGGCCCACTTGCATTGTCTGCCTGTATGTACTGGCCTCAATTCAGGATGCTGGTTTTAACCTATAAAGCCTTACATGTCTGAGGACCTTAATACCTCTCAGAGTACCTCTCCCAACTGCAGTCCCCTCTGACACTATGCTCAACCTCTGAGGCCTTCCTCTCAGTGCCAGCTCTGAGGAAGCTGTGGAGGGTGGCAACATAGGGAAAGGGCTTTCTTTGTGATGGCCCCTCATCTATGGAATGATCTAAACACTGTGGACTAGCAGATGATGGATCTGTCACTTTTTTGGTTAAGATGGCCCTCTTTTCTGGGTCTTTTAATGACTTACCTGGCCACCCAGAAGCTTATGGGGGTTCACAATGGTGCTTTGCAGAGTCCTTCTCTCATGTTCTCTTTTCATTATTCCTTGCTATTGTCTGCTTTTATTATCTGTTTTTAGCTGTTTAAAACTTTTAATTATTTTTTCTGATTTTATTGTATTTTCATTGTACTTTTCTTTTTTTGGACTGCATAAACTGCTCAGAGAACTTTGGCTGTAGAATGGTGTAGAAATGCAATAAATAAATCCCAAAGGATATATTTGAATTGAAAATGTGAGGAATAATATTTATATGTGATGAATAACAAAATCATTTTTAATTGTCTTATTCTGCTTATTTTGGACAATGCTCCAAAATTGGCTTTCTAAGGTTGTTGGAATTTTGTGTCTATAATTAAAATGGCATGTATTCAATAGAAGTTTTGCATAGCTCCAAAAATCATGAATTTAAAAATGACCAGCAAAGGAACACACAATCCATGCCAGTTATAAAATGTTGAGTAAAATAGCATTTCAAGAACAGGTAAATTCAACTGAATTGCATTCCAAATTTAACTATTGTTGAAAAAGGAACATAATAAGTAATAAAAGTATTTTATTACAGTTCAGTTCCAGAGCTAGAGAAAAAGGTTAAAGAAAGAACTGCACTGGAAACATTATTGTGGATGTGAACAGACACTGGATGCAATGCAGAATTATGCCCATAGCATAATAAAATGGCTGTTGCCATATGTAACTTTCTCTAGATTGTGCCCATGCATGGTTCTTAATGTTTGGATCTATTCTTCATACCCATCCTGTTTACACCAGAAGTGGTCCAGAACGCATTACCTGTCAGCGTGAATTGCTGGCTTCAAACCTGCAATCATGTCTCTTTGCCTTCATATCATATCTGTCAAAACGTGTATTAAAACTTTTCATATTATATGTAATGTAATAGGAATAGGTCAAGCTGCTTACATAAACAACACAAATCTGCTCCATTTCCCTGCCTACAGCTTAAACCTCCTGTCAGTTACAGTTGGAACAGGGCTGGCAGAATGGATTGCAGGTGCAAATGTCTGCAGTTACATTCAAAATTTTCTCTTCAAAGGAAGGAACAGATATTTGGTAGACTTGGCTGGCTGGGAATAAATTCCCAACCCCCACTTTTGGGGCAAATGTTTCTCATCTTCAATGTCTTCTTTTTCAAAACCAAACCTTGGTTTGGTGAGACAAACCACCAAATGGACAAACAGAAATCTGAAAGGGATTCATGATCTTTGGTGACATAACAGAAACAAAGTACTGATGGAATATTTAGGGTTTTATTTTGTTCTGTTATACAAAAAGGTGCCATGAATGTTAATATAGATAGAATAAGCATCTACAATATGTTTCAGCCAGTGCTTCTATTTTATCAGTTCTAACCCACACATAAACAGACACACAATGTTGTACATAGTTTTAACTATCATTAGCCCCTTTGAATGCTGCATATGCACCATAATGGCCAGCTGTAAAATATATATTAAAAATGAAAAAAATGTTTTTTCATTTCATAAGAATTAAAATGTAGTATAATAATTAACCTGAAAAATGTTTTCATATGTTATGTCATTCTTTTAAAGTTTGGCTATAAGCTTTCTTTTCACACATCAGTTAGGGTTAGAGAGTCTTCTAGCTTTCATCATTCTGTGACCATGCCAGGCTGGTTCCTGCAAATTCTGTACAGGCGTTATGAAATAATTTGACAGATTAATCCTTTGATATCATCACTAATACTTAATACATACACTACAAAGTGGAAGCATATTGTATGTGTGTGCAGGTGTCCAAGGGCAGAGGAGGATTTGCAATCCATATATATTCGCAAAAACCTCATGCCTTCCATCAACTTTACTAATAAAGATGAGGTTGGAATATTGGTGTAACTGCTAGTTTTTCTTATTCATCTTTGTTGCAGAACTCCTCATACTGTAACTCCTTATTTATTAATTACATTTATATCTCACCATTTTTTCTCTAAAGAACCCAAGATGATATTACATGATGGCCTTGTCCTATACATTTGATCCTCATTTACCCCAATCCAATTTTAAAAAGCTGTCACTATGAATGCAGAGAGTGCAATCATTCTCTCTTGAAGAATTAATCAGAGCTCTAAAATAGCTCTAAACTCTGTATATGCTTTTGTAAAGAGATCTACCACAATCTGTCACTGATACAATTAATCAAAAAAGGATAAAGAGGGAGGGGAATATTTCACTATTCTTCAATGAGCCTTGAAAGAAATGATTTCCCTTGGTTTCTATCCCATGACACATTGTGATTCCTCAATTATTTCTCACACTTCTGGAAACCATATATTTCCATCTCACTTCCCAGTTGGAAATGTAATACTTTTTTTTTCCTTTTCAGAACTAACCTGCTCACAACAGAAAGCAGTAGAACTTGGGATAAGGTTTTGCTGGGCTTCTCTGAACTGTACTAACACAAAGCTTGGGTAACTTTCAACATAATTCAAGCCAGAGAAGCCAATAATTCAGAGCCACCCATTGAGTGGAAAAATGATTCATTTTTGGCTAACTTCAGGGTGTGAGGGATTCTTTTTTATTGAAAAAAGGCAGTCCATTTTGTTTGAAGAAAAATAATTCTGAAATATAGACACAAGAAACATTAATCCAAGATATTTATTGACAAGAAGCATGAAATGATAAACTTTCAATTTACTGAATTCTGTAATTAGAGAAGCAGATTATACAACTAACCAAATAAACAAGTAATGCATTTACTTAATGTTCAGGCTTGGTTCACTTTGCACAATGTGTGTATCTTTTATGAGCTGAGATCTTAGTTTGGAATCCAAGCCATGAACAGTAAAGAATGCAAGTAAAAACTTGGCCATATACCTGTGGAGAAATTACTACACCTGAGCTTGCAGAAATTTTTCACGAACTTTTAGAGTACAATAACATACATTCTACCCAGGTAGAAACCCATTGAGTTCAGTGGGACTTTTCATTTCTGAGGTTGGAATCAGAGCTGTAACATAAGAACTGGGGATCCTTGCTTCTATCTCCCTCCCACTCCTCAAAGCCAGCATGGAAAGAACTGGACCTGCTGCTTCTGCAAAGCTGGGACTTTAACCTTGGTGAAGGGGTAAATGGGTGTCCTGGAGGGTAGGGAGGGGAGGAGGCCCTGCTGTAAGTGGAAGGACACAGTTGGATTTAATTCACTGTTTTCATAGCAGGGCTCAAGTTTTTGTGGTCAGGTACACACAAGGTATTTCCATCTAGGCATCTACATATTTGGATATATTATGAAAAGTTGTTAGTGAGTGGTCTCAGAGGTGTAGGGGATGTTATGGATGAGACTTTTAAAGTTGTTGTTAGGGCCTTTAATCCCTTCCTTCCAAAACTGTTGCTGTGATTTTTTTAGGATTGTAACTGCAAGATCAACCAGATGTTGGAACCTGTCAGATGGATAGATATGGAAATTTATGTTAAGCCTCAGGCACCACTCTTGCTAATATTTAGACTAGTACATTCCCTTCATAGACTTGAAGTTCTATCTTTTTAATCAAAAGATTCTGATTCTTCTTTACATCTGATCTTTCCTTTCAAGTCTGTAGAGCACTTTAGACAGCTCAAAGCATTAAAATCCAGTGGCCACTGGAAAAAAACAAGTTCTAGAACATAGAGAAGCTGCATCACATGGAAAGCTGACTCTCTGATGAAAACAGAAGCTATTCATCACAAGGGAAACCACAGTAGCTGTTCAGATTAGCTGCTTCCTTTGCCCACTTTAGTCACAGCTCAGTTAAGTCAGCTGCAACACTCACAAAATAAGCTAAATGTTTACTGTTATTATTTTTTCAAATGTCTCAGGAAAGCAGACCCAGGTAGGAATCTAATTCCATGAGCTACTACACCTTGTCCGTATAAAACTAAAATATGCACCTAAATATATGAGTTACTAAGTTTTTCCCATAGCATAGAGGACCTAGATCTCTTTGCACTGCAGGTGAAAGATATACAAACTTGCTGCAATTCTGAATGCTAGTTAGCTAACTAATAATGTTAGTTATTGGGTTTTACCCCTTGATCTATACTTGCTTTTTAAAATAACTAGTACTTTTATTTAATGGACAATTCATTTGCCTCAATTTCTCTCTGGTTTAAAGTTGCAAACATTCTCTGGGCTGTTAATATTAAAGTCAGTATGCAATCAGTACTAGGAACAATTGACATTCATTTCCTACCCACTGAAATAAGCATGCCTAAGCAAAGAAACAACTGACGATAACATGATGAGACTGTACGACTAGATCTGAAGAGCAGGATGACTTCATTCCATGTTCAAAAACTGACTAACCTGGAAGGTAAATCTTTCTATAACACTGGTGAGGTGATAGTGTATTCCATGGCACCTGAAGACTAGCTTTAGGGGAAACAGTGCGGCTGCTTGGTATGTAGTCCTCTCCTGTGATTGTATGCAGCTACTCTTCAGCATGTGAGACTTGGAATGTCTGCCTCACTTTGTCTAATGACAGAGCTGGCCTTGAGATGGTGGTTGGCGAGACAGTGACCCCTCTTTCTTGGTGCATGACTCTTCTGGGCAGTAACAGTGGGAGAGGACAATTGCTAACATATCCAGCTTCCCAGAGGGATCTGGTTGTTCACTGTGGAAACAGGATGCTGGATTCCTTCACTTTGACTCAGCAGGATTCTTATGTCCATCCCCAGATCTGCTGTAATGATTTAATACCCAAGCAGTGAAAACTGCATCAAGATGATATCTTGTTTCAAACCATCCTGAATGCTACCAGTCAGCCAGTCAAATAATTATCAGAACAACCCTATGGCCCAGAGATATTGCTTAATGGGCCATAGGATTGTTCAGATTCCCAGATTCATGGTCAGAAAAGAGCTCCAATCTTGGAGATGGAGATTCATGCTCAGATTCACAACCATCCCCACCAACCAGCATGGAAAGAACTGTCTTAGCTGCTTCTTGCCACCTCAGTCATCTAGCTGACTTGTTGGGCAGGAGAAATCAAGAGGCAAAGTTTGCCTATGTACGCCTCCTTCCCTGCCCTTAAGCCTTTAAGTTCTGGGAGCTAGAGCAACAGCCAGGAATGGGCAAGTCTATTAACTGAATTCTGTAATATATAGAATTTCATTGTGCTACTAAAGAAAACTGTTACTGAAGCAAGTTGTTGTTAGAAACTGTATCAAATCATTTTACCATTATGGTAAAGGTAGCATCCTCAAGTGAAAGATGTATAACATGGAGGATTTTCAGGTTTTTGCATATACATTTATTTATTTATTTTATTACCATACCGCCCAATATAAAATGTTTAAAAAAGGTAAGAACAGTTGATAAAAACAGACAATAGCAAAGACTAGTGGAAGAATGACTTTGCAAAAATGCCTGCGAAAACTTCAAGTCCCAGGGTGGGCAAATAAGTCTTTAAAGTCTTAAAAGAACAGGGCCATTTTAACCTGGTGCAGAAAAGATTACAGATTCTGTGCCAGCCAGGCTGAAGTGAGGTGGTTGTTCCATAGATGGGGTGCGGGGGCAGGGCTACCACTGAGAAAGCTTTCCCGTTTGTTACCAATCTCCATACTTCCCTCAGAGTTGGCATTTGGAGGAAGGCCTCAGAGGCTGAGCATGGTGTCTGAGTGGATTGTGGTTTGGGAGATGTACTCCAGCAGGTATTGCAGTCTTAAACTGTGGAAGGCTTTATAGGCTAAAACCAATACTGTGAATTGGGCAAGAAACATTCAGGCAGACAATACAAGTTGGCCAGAATGAGTCTTAGATATTCGGACCTCTGGATCCTGCTTATTAATATGGATGATTCATTCTGCACCAGCTGCAGCTTTTGAACCAATAGTAGCCCCAGTTAGAGAGCACTGCAGTAATCTAAATTACAGATCACCAGAGCCAGGCTATCTCTGTCCTGATAGAAGCATAGCTGGGTTACCAGCTGAAGCTGGTAGAAGGTACTCCTATGGAGAGTATATGAGGCCATGGAGACCACCCAACCCTCAAGTGACAAAGAGGGATACATGCAGTAGGCCAATGACATATTGACACAGTCCCACGGTTGACATGTCAGCCATGACAGTAAGGGCAGCTTCTCCAGAAAGTGTCCCCCAGTGAAAATGTTGAAATATATGTTGGATCAGTTTTTCTGTGAAGGTTGTGATGACAGTGACCTGGAGATGGAAGAAATTTCTATAGTTCTATTGTCATACATAGATTGCAACCTGGTAGTGATTTTCTGGGACCTACAGCCCTTGTAGGGCCTGATTAAGATGGTGTTCAGTATCTTATCTCCTCCTCCATGTAATGTGTGAAATATGGCTAGAAGGACTTTGATGCTAACAGTATTCTGTTGACACCCAACTTTATAACTTTTGGCAATTGTTCCCTGGCTACTGTGTGCAAATTGGTTGATATACAACCTTGCCTTGCTAATCCGTTAGCTGAAATGGAAATTGACCAGACAGGACTGCACGAATTGGAAAGCCATGGGACCATTCTTGTGAGAGACTCATTATTTTAAATTGCAAGTGCATATCTGGCTTTGGATTCTGCCTCGCCACCATTTAATAACCCAGAGTTGTTTTTTTAGGGAAAAATCTACTACTTCTGGATTCATCCAGTACTGGTTTTCTTCTGGCTCTTTTTCTTTAGGCATATGGTCACAATAGTTTAAGATAGATTTCTGAACTAGGTGGGTTAAAGATTTTTTCAATAAGGCTAGCTGATACTGGGCCTGTGTAACAACCATTTTATACACATTAGATACAAAAATATCCACAGTAGCAAATTAATCAGATTAATCTGAGGTAATCAAATATAAAATAGATAGAATTATTGTATGAATATGATAAAGTAACTTCAAATCCTCCACAAACAGTGTGTGTGTGTGTGTGTGCACACATGCATGTGTGTGTGTATAAATTAAATATTTAAAATAAAACGCTGGAGATGTTGAATAACTTCATATAATAAACCCAAGTAAACCCAAATTTGTTATGGCCAAAACCAAGGGAGGATGTTTCTACATGAGGCTTCATGCACTAATTTTATTCCAGTATGAGGCAACAGCCACTTTAGAAACCAAAACTCCATGCCCATTAAACATAACACCTCTGGCAGCCCCCCTCAGTGTATCTATTCAGGTGCCAAACAAGACAAACACAGTCCTGGGTAGCTGTTCTTCTTCCCTCTTCTCCTCCAGCTGCTTCCAAAAAGCCTTTAGCATTCCTGCCTTTTATACCTTCTGCATCACTGCTTGGGCACCAGAGGAGACAAACACAGACCCAGATTGCCCTGCCCTGCCCTGCCCTTCTCCCCCAGGTGCTCCCCTGCAGCCGCCTTGTGCACAGAATCAGGATGGTCATCAATCTGGACAAGAATAGACTGTGCTCAATTGCAGTACCTTAAACAAATTGCTCTTCTCCCTAATGAATATTTTTGCAGCTTTGTGCCATTTGAAAATGAATGAAAGCCATATCTTGAAGTCAAGGCTTCGTAATTTGGCATGTAGCTATTATATTTCTGATCAGAATACCATCTTTACTCTGGAGAAAAGGCAATTAAGACTCTAGAAAAGACCTGCAATTAATTAAAAACTAAATTATCTTAGTGGTTTCCTGTTTTTAAAACAGAACATTATAGAGCTACTATCCAGATTGAAACCATCCTCTTTAAGGAACATGTTTATTGAGTTGTGATTCCAGGTCATGCCAGCCTCAGTGTTGGATGGGAGATATAATCTTAAATACAGATACTGTATTTCAATGTATAGCAAGTCGAAGGCATTGATTATTAAATGTTAATCTGTCTTCTAAGTACTGACTCCAGGGAGAGATTCTTGAAACCCTTGCTGCCATATGGATCCAGAAAAGCCTTGGCAGAAACAGTTCTTTTCTTTTAAGTGATAGTAATAGTTAAGTGGCATATAAAGTTTCATTATTTGCTTGGTAGCAAAAAAGATCAGGAAGAGATAATTAGAAAAAATTGCTCTAATCCACATTGGAGATTAAGAGTTAAAGATGAATTTCTGTTCATTGTATATTTTAATTTATTTATATTACTGAAATTCTTCATTTTGTTGTTTATGTGCTTTCATTTGATGTATTTGTCATGGCCTTTGGCAAGTACAATGAACGTTCTTTAAAATTTGAATCAAATTGTAAACATAGAGGTACAATTTTGAGGCTTAGACAATAATAAAAATACTCCTCCAGTTATGCCTTTTTGAGGCTCTATGCTTTTATATTTCTTGTTATAAATAATGGTTGGATAATGGACTGGATTAGGGCAAAGAAAATGGACTTTAATCAAGATAAAACAGAACTGCTCCTGCTTAGTTGAAAGGCTGACCAGTAAACAAAAATTCAGCCCATACCTGATGATGTTACACTCCCCTTGAAAACTCAGGCTCACTGTATGTATTTCTTTCTGGATGCTCAGCTTTGGTTAGTGACCCAAAGGGTATTTGCACAGCTGATGCTACCCTGCCAACTCTGCTCATTCCTTGAGGGTTTTATTCAGGCAGGATATTGACATGTCAAGTGGTCTGCTGAGGACAGTTTTGATCATCTGGGTGCCATTTATTTTATTGCTGTGTTCTTAATTGGTTTGTTTTAAAGTTACATTTTAATATTTTAATCTCTATTATTGTTAATCAAACTGAGCTTCATTTTCGGTTGCAAGGCAGGTTATAAATTCAATAGATAAATTGTTTACTGATATTACATTGCTTATGAGAATTTGAGGAGGGGAGATTAGAGGCCAATTCCAATGGAATTTGTATCTTTTCGGGATGAGTGGGTTTTTTTCCTGGAAAAGTTAAAAATGAGAATAATGTTGGGATATGAACAAACCTAGGGCATAATCAACAATACTACTATTTATTCCTTACTCTGCATGCATCTGTAGACTAGCAACCATAAAAAGATAATGACTGATGTGGGCCTGCCTGCAAGCTAATGTCTTTTCATTTTTGAAGTTCAGCTTGGTACATCTGCCAGTATTAATTGCCATAAAAGGATGAATAGTATCTATCTATTTTATCTCTTTCTTTTAGAGCAGAAATGTGGATTAATGACTGAAGAGTATAATTTGGGTCAGGCCAGCTAGCAATCATTTTCAGAAAGCTTGGATCTGCCCATTACTCCACTAGTCATGTAAAATAGATGTTATAATCAGAAGAAGTTTGTCGAATGCACTGCTGGAATTTTAGAAGGTTCAGTGAACCAAGTAAAAGGCTTAAATTGTAAAATAGCTTGAAGCCTCAGGAGTGAAAAAACACAGACCTTTGACCCAATTAAAGACTAACAGACATATTTGGTTAGCATATTGGAAGACAATCTAACAAGTTGTATTCCAGTATCCCCACTGGCTATAAAAAACCTTTATGCAGTACATGACTTCCCACATATCAGTGATCTGGCCTGCATGTCACAGTGGTAATTCTTGCAATTAAACAACCGGGAATTGCCAGGGATGGGCAGAGCATGTGAGGCAGACTTGAGCTAATCTGATTTTTAATGAAAAATGTAGCCTGGATCTTTTCATGATGTGTGAACTTGGAAGCTCTGAGTTACTTATGGCTTAAAGAATGCAACATTAACCTAATAACATAACATGGGTTAACACTGATTCACTTAGCCAATAAACAAGTAAGAGTTTACAGACCCAAGAATGGCCCAAGAAGGGTTATCCTTGCACTTTCCAATTGCTGGATTAAATAGCCAGGAATTAAATAACCACAATAATTAAATTATATCAAATTAAATAATGATTATTATTATTTTTATTATTATTATTATTATTATTATTATAACATTTCTATGCCGCCCCTTGCCGAAACCTAATGATGATTTGATAATTAGGCCATTGACTGGGTGCACAAGAATAGCAACCAACTATCATGTCATGTGAACTCATTGTAACTTATCATTGTCAAAATGATAAGACACAACAATGTGTTCTAGGCTTTGAACCACCAGTGTTTGTTGTGGCATCCAAACCAGGGTGAATTGTTTTATCACTGGGGGCTCAAGAATCCAAAAGTTGCACAGCAAGAGTGGCAAATCAGGCTGCTACTCTAGTCATTGCTTGCCTTACTTTCTCCTGCTGCAAGAATGTAATTGAAATACTACCTTAGCAGTTATCATAGAGGAAAAAAGTAGAGCATTATTCTATTCCCTGGTAAGAAAATTCCTTTTAAAAGGCATATAGCATGTTGTTTTTAAGGCAATGTACAAAAGAAGTGTGGGAAAGCAATCACAGCAGCATTTGAATTAGTCGGTAAAGGAATATTTCAATTTTAGGATGCTTTTTATTGAGAAAAACAAAAACTGTCTATTTTTTCATTTAAAATAAAGCAGGCTTTAAGAGAAAAAACAAAGTTTTACTTAAAGCCATGCTCCCAACTAGATGACTTTACAAGTATGCGGTGGTGAAGGGAAGGAGAGTACTTCTGCATGGCTGAACTCATGGCTTCTACCAGGCGGTTTTTCACATGGATGTGTCTGAAAGATAATCAGGCTCATCATGGCCACTCTTCTCCCTTCCACCATTTTCTTCCTTCTCAGTCCTCCAGGTGGTAGCCTGGGGAGGAATAGCACTCTTTGCTGTGATGGCCAGAGTACAGCTCATTGTGCATGCCAAGCAGTCTCTGCTGTGCAAACAAGGCCCATGCCCTGAAGCACCCCAGAGAGACTAGGCAGGCACTCTCCCCTCCTGTTCCAGTGCTCAGGCAAAAGGGAGCAAGTCAGCTGGACAGCACTGCAGAAAGCAGCTGCATTCCCCTCCAAGGGACATGTCTAAGGGAAGCCTCTCATACACACAAAAGCAGGAGGGGTAGAAATCAGGATGGCAGTGGCCCCCAGCTGGGGGCCATGCCCCTTGGCACGTTCCCTCTAGTTCACTGGATGGAAGCCCCTTGTGCACATGTGCATGAGTGGGAGGAGTGAGAATCACCTGGACAGACTTTTGTAGTAAAGAGTTTTAACACCTATTTTGAATAAGGATATTCATTTCAATGAATTTAATGGTTATGCCCTTTTCTCCTGATTTAATCCTACTGCTGTTCAGTGTTCTTTCTGTGACTCAAGCCATCTGAGATCTTGCTGTGTTATCATTTCATATCACATGATAAATAATGCAAAGGAGAAACATATGAAAGGCTGGGAAAACCCAGGAGTTAAACAGAAATACTTGTATAACTGAGCATCAAAGAAAATCCAGACTGTCTGAATAAAGAAGTAGAGCAGCTGTCAGACTTAGGCTTAGATTGAAATCTATTTGGCCTAGTTTGTATCTTGGTGTTTAAACATCAGTAACTAGAGCAACCTTTGGATGATGGCAATTATTTTGTCCATGATACAGAAATGTCAGCTAGACGCTGCCTTCCAGGTTGTCCGATCTTACAGTGAAAATCAGCTGTACAGTGGTGTCAATTGGAAGATGTGCAGCTCAGAGCATTCTCCCACTGCCCTCCTTTCTCCTTCTGGCTTACCAGAGAGATGTCCTGAACTGGTCCCTGCAAGGAGCAAACAAGTGGAGCCAGTGCTGCCTCACCCTCATTGCTAACCTCCAGGTGCTTCTCCCTCCTCCTACTTACTCACAACTGGGCCACCGCAGGGGAATCTGCTGGGACACACAGCCTGCAATGGGGCCCTGCTCACCAGCAGATTGTTGTCACTCCTGCTCAGGCAGAAGTTGCAGCAGAGCGGTCAGTTGACCAGCACTGTTCCTCTCCTAGTGCTGAGCAGCTGATTGTCCTCTCCTGCCCCAAAGAAGATCTTTAGGGCAGGAGGAAGAGGGATGGCTTGGGCAGATGTACCACATGGTAGCTGTCAGTCGTGTTTTCAGCTGCTTGGCAAGAGTGTAGGGATTGGAAGATGGGAATCATCCTACTGTTGCTTGACTGTGATGAGGAATGTAATTTACCAAAGGTCTTGTTAACCTTTCACCAAAGCTGGAGTGGACAATCAACTGTAGGTGGGTTTGCAGATGACTGACTGAACGATGTCACAAGGATGCAGCTATGCCCTTTCAAAGGATCAAAGGAGACATAGCCAAGCCCCTGACATGATTTGGCTACAGTGAGTACATCATAAGGATGACCTTCTTAAGGTGTACCTTGGGAACTGGCTTCGCATAATCTTCAGAAAAGGCCCCAGCAGTGAACACATCTGTGATAACGGTGGGGTTTCTTCCAGGGAGTAGAATCCCTGGAAGAAACCAAGCCCCTCCCCTCAAGAAATTCAGGAACACTTTACATGGCAAATGGACCCCATTCCACAGGCACCTCCAGACACTGCTATCAGGATTAAATGCTTTTCACTTAGTGCCAATGTCCGAGGTTCAGTCTCTGGCATCTCTAGATAGAACCATCATCTGGAAAGTGATGTGAAATCTCTTCATCTGGGATTCTGCCAGCCAGAGGAGATAATACTGGGCTGACTGGCTGGATGAACTTAATATAAGGCGGCTCCCTCTGCTTTTTCCACTGCAAGGTGTTTGCTACCTCAAGGGAACTGGGTAGCATCAGAACGTTATCCAGCAGCACCATGGGGGCCTCATAGCAGCCCAAAACCTTTGACCTGCTTATATAAAGCTTGCTAGTTGTTTTATTTCATTTTATTAAGGGCTAATGGTACCATTGTATACATCAAGATGTCATGAGCTCACAACTGTTCTCTGTATTTCTTTGTTTATCCCCAGTCACATGCCAGGCACTTTACAGAACAGGAGTGACACAGAGACTAGTTTCCTATTTTAGGAGAAACAAAAATTCCTTTCCCTTTAATAGTTTTCCTCTCTAGAGGTTTACACTTACATGATGATTCCAAATATAAGTCATCAGCTTTGTAAGCATAGATTACTGTACAGATTTTTGAAATGTGAGCCATCCTCAGAAGGAAGACTTTGAAGCTTAAGTAATTAGGATCAAATTCAAGGAGGCCTTTGAAAGGAAGGTTCTGTATGTCTTGCACTGCTTCAAGTAGAAATGGTGACATCTCCCATTGTTACCATTTAACTCATTCAACCAGATTCACACCAAGTAATTTGGTCAATCTGTCAATCATGTACCTCAACTGTCACTGCACAATCTGACAGCCTGGTGATGCACATCTAATGGCCATTGGGAATGGCAGAGCACATGCTTTGAATGTAGATGGATCCTAGTTCCATCCCCAGCACTTCAAGCTATAGTGTCAAGCTATAGCTGACACCCTGGACAGCTGCTGTCCATCAGCATGGTTAATACACAACTAGATATGCCAGGATTATGACTTGGTGTAAGGTAGTATCATATGTTCTTATGTGCCTTACATGGGCAACTCTCCACTTTATTACTCCTCATCACTGTTGATAACTCAAAGGTATGGACTGTCAAACCTACTGAAAGCACATGAAAGATACTCCACAGATGGATACATGCAAGTCTTTGTTGATCTTTTGTCTTGTTTTCATAGAGAACAAGAACTCATGCTGTCCAGAGTTCATCCAAAGATTTCTTGTGAAGCTGAGCAATATAGGATTACAGAATAGAATAATAATATAACTTTCTACTTGTAAAATCACATGCGGAAGAACTCTGAAAGGAACTAGGACTGAAATCCTATGCATACTTCCCTAAAAGAAGTTCCACTGAATTCAGTGGAAGTTCTTCTCAGTAAATATGCATAGGGTTACACTCTAGGGAACTTAGGCACATGAGTTCAGTGGGTTTGGATGTGCAATTTAAATCTCAACTTTGCAGTAATGTTTTTAAATTTTACTTTATACTGTTTTATATCACATTATAAATGCAAATTATAAATGCACTTGAGTATGAACCACGTAGAGAATTTATATATGAATTGGTATGGAAGCGTTGTTAATCCATAATTACAATAACAACTATAGTGATGATGACTGCTAAAATTACAGGATCCTATTGCATGTCATTGAAAGTTTATGGGCATTGATGATGGGGTGGCTGCTATGCTTCTGTGGACTGGGTGACCCTTCTCCTTGCTCTCTGTTTGTGTGAGGGGGAAGGTTGCAGAAGTCACATTCTTCATATGAATAATCCTGATCATCCTGAAATTATTTTGCATAATATGTAAGCTGTAGTGGTTCTCATCCTCACACAGGGACTAGCTTCAAGCAGTGCAGTAAATCACACTCAAGGGTTATGTATGGGTTGTGGCCGAACGGTGACATACCATGGTGGCAGAACTCAGCTGCGCTATCAAGCCATGAAGATAATCCATTGGTTGTGAACTGTGGGTTATTCACTATAGTTTTTACCTTAGGTGGGTCCAGAGAGCATGATGGTTCAAGTTTCAGTGACAACCTGCACTCCAGCAACAATCCATGCTCAATCCTTGAGTATGAATTGTTGTGTTATTGGGGGTCAATCACAGTGTTCTCTTTTGCTGTAGGGAAGCAAAAACCATCGACTGGATACCCTGGAAATAAAAGTTGAAATGGAGGA
Organism: Varanus komodoensis; assembly: GCF_004798865.1. Taxonomy (NCBI): domain Eukaryota; kingdom Metazoa; phylum Chordata; class Lepidosauria; order Squamata; family Varanidae; genus Varanus; species Varanus komodoensis. The sequence goes on from NW_025335438.1 coordinate 18,318,075, forward strand.
AGCTGGCTAATACTAATTTAGACAATTGGTTCACCTAGTCTAGCATACCTTGCAGGCAGAAGTGACTGGACTTGGCTATCCAGATTCAATTAACAGATTGACTGAACCTGGGGATTTTTGTTATGTAAACAATATGTTCTGCCATTAAGCTGCGGCCTTTATATGAGTCCATTAGATTGCCCAAGGAAGAAACAACTTTCTGGAATATAGCACACATTTGCTAAGTTTAAACTAGATATTCTTAGACTAACGGGCTAACCTTTTACAAACACCTAAGGCAGCTGGAGCTGTGCCACCATCCTCTCTGAAACTAGCTGTACCTCTTCACCCCTCAGAAAGCAGCCAGCCCTGGACAAGATATCTTGTATCTTTTTTTTTTTTTAATGAATGCCTGGATTGACTCCACTTATCTCCCTATTTAATTAAACATGCTTGTGTATCAAGTGTCGATCTACTGCCACCTTGTGATGCATACTCAAAGGACAGGATGCCTTCAATCATCTCCACCCTACCCCTGAACTCCACTTTGATGCTACATGTTTAAAAATGAGTTTTAAGATCCAGAAAGACAATGTTCATGTCCTGCTATTGGCCATATGCAAAAGAGAAAGCTCTCCTGAGACTTGCTTCTGTTTAAGTATGATCAGATTGCACTGTTAATCTCAGATCCCCCAGCTCCAAAATGCTGTGGGATGCCTTCTAAACCTTTAAAATAAAGGATCTTTGGGTCTTTGAAAGATGCTGCCTGGAGTTGTGGAGGGCATCAGCTCAGGAGTGGCTGAACATGTGTTACATAAATGAAAATGATTAATTGGTCATGCATCAGTTCAAGAGTCACATCTTACAAATCTAATATGGATTATTATTCATTGTCAGCCCATAGTGGAAGTGTCAAAAGTCTTGAACTCCTCCCATCCTTTACTTGAGTTCTCACTTGGCCACTTTGATTAGCCATTATCATATTTATTTATGCATTTCCTTTCTTATTTATTACTGTTCTAGTTCACCCATTAACAAATGTTTTGTAAGCAAAAACTGTTAAACAATAAAATAAAATAGTTAAAAAATAAGATACAATGAAATAGTGCATGGATGGATAGAGGAATGGAGACAAAGCGCAATGAAAAAAGCACAATTATGTATTTTTGTGTGCTGCCATTGTACTGTATTGTATTACTGTCCTGGGACTTTTGTATAGACAGGATAGAAATGCCCCAAATAAATAAATAAATATAAAAATAGATGTCCCAAAACTCTAAATATGAAGTCTCTAAAATGTCTGGATGCAACAAAGGTTTTGCCTGAAAAGGTAGCAATGCAGGCATTTCATAATCAGGGCATCAGAACTGAAAATGCCCTCTCTGTTATTGCCACTAACCTAACATCCTTTGGAGCCAAGTTAGGGCATTTGGAGCAGATTGAGAGATTTCCTATTCCAAGGAATGCACTAAGCAGGTGCATTCCTTGAGGTACTCCATTCCCAAACTCTTCAGGCTTTAATAGTCAGCATCAGCACTTTGAATTTGGCTTAGAAATTGATTGGAACTTAATGCAGCTGATGGATGCACTAGTGGCAAATTATGCAGGCCGGTCCCAATTAGTAGCTCTGGTCTGACATAATGAAAGTATCTGAGTCATCTTCAAATGTAGTGTTCTTTGCAGTGATCCACCCAGGAGATTTACCAGAATATAGATAACTGTCACCATACTATCTTTGTCCAGACTGGGTCTCAGCTGGTATATCAACCAACGCTGATAAAAGGCACTTCTAGCATGTTTGAAGCTAATTTTGAAAAGCCACATGTCATTGTGATTCTGTGGATTTGCATAATCTAAATTTGGCAACCTTGTAGAATTGCTCCTCCACACATATTCTTTTCTTTTCTTTTCTTTTCTTTTCTTTTCTTTTCTTTTCTTTTCTTTTCTTTTAAAAACATTTTTATTTGCTTTTTAGCATGCGTTCTTAAGGGACCAACCCTGATTGGAGCCCTCTGTCTATTGAAAACTCTGCCAGAGAGATGCAGGTAAGGAAGGAGAAGGACATAGGCTACTACAGATCATCTATCCTCAACTTTAAATGTGTTCCACTAGACAAGAATTTCAGCCCATCAAGCTAGTTTACCAGAGAATCAGTGGCAATGGAGAGGATCTTGGACCAAGTGGATCCATACCTCTACTCCTTTCTCCCTACTGCCCAATTTCCTTTTCTCCTTCTCTGATTTTCCTTATGAAGTAGCACTTGTTCAGATATGGCTATCTTTAAAGTTTCCTAAATACTGGAACTATACATTGCTAAAACTGGTAAAGCAAATTTATAACAAAAACAACAGCATGTCTAGTACTATGCCACTGCTACTGTTGGTGCCACTACAGCTCAAGGGTGTGGGTACTGCATTGGTATAATGCAATCATACTCCCATGCAGTATTAATGTGGAACAGTATTAGGAAAAACAGGAGATGCTAGAAACTCATAGGGACCAGCACTGCTATTACCAGCATATCCAAATAAACAAACAAAACCCAGCAGAAGTAATACAGGATCACACAGATGCCTATATATTTTGTGTTAACATGCCCAGCATTCTGGAGAATACCTGCTTCCTCTGGGGGCCCCATGCTAAACACATTATTACCACCTACTACAGTGTTGTACACCAGTGTTGCCTGTATATCATATGTGCATTTAATCCAAGTGCCTATAACTTTAGGATTTAGGACCAGGATGCAGGACCAATTTCACAGATGTGAGGGTTCACTTTCCATCCCTGAATACGGTGGCAAGCAATATTCTATTCTTCTTGCTAGAAAGAATTGCCTGTCACTAGATCACTCCATATTCTAGTATCTCAGAGAGGGAGTAAAATACTTTTCTATTCAAATTCTTGTCATGATGCATAATTATATTTTATTTATAACAGATTATGCATTTAGTTTTACATGCTCAAACTTCAGTCACCTTCAAAGTACTCTCTGTTTGATGCAATATACCTATCAAGACTTTTTTCCACTGCTCAAAACAGGTTTTGAACTAGTTGATTTTGATGCCTTTTAGTGCTTCTGCCATTTTTTGTTTCACCTCTTCCACACTGGTGAAACATTTCCCTCTGAGGACTTTTTTCATCCAGTGAGGCAAACAAACGAACAAAAAATAGGGATGGTGGGGAACAGGGGTCATGCCATTTTTGATCAAAAACTGTTGAACACTCAGCTGAATAAAATTTCACTGCTACATGTTGTTTGTGAAAATCATCCATTCTGAAATAGGCAAGCATGTTGAAAGAGTCTCCAAAACAACCTCACTGAAGCTGATCGTGGCCTCTCACAACTGATGCAGATGGGTTCCTAGAATACTCACCAAGAGGGAGAGGCCTGAGACATTATAAAGGGCAGGATACAAAAATTTTAAATGAATAAAATAAAAAAAATATTGCCTATTGCAGACAGGTCTGCTCATGTATTTTCATTACAGGCAATTGACCACTATTAGCATTCCAACAAATTTCACTGTGCTTAGAAAACTGAGAGGTAACTTGATGTTAACATTGTCATCCCCATCATTTAATATATTTTCCTTAGTGGGAGGAGTGCTCCCAGAGTTTTAGTTTGAGAAGTGTTCTTACACATTACAAATCTGAATTCCTTTCTTTGAATTAAAAAAGCCACAGCGGCCAATTCCCTTCCTGGCATACAACTGTTAAAGGAACAGATGCCCTCTTCCGGTTAGTGGTAGAATTGCCAGGTCCTCAGCAGAGATTCCATAGCAGAGAGATTGAAGGGAAGCAGGATCATAGAATCATAGAATAGTAGGGCCAGAAGGGGCCAAGAAGGCCATTGGGTCCACCCCTGTTGGTACGGGATGCCAGTTACACCATCCCACTCAGATAAATGTCTAGCTACTTTTTTGAATGACTCTAGCATGGAAGAGCACCCATTGTGACCTGTTTCGGCTGAAGATTGGGGTGAACACACTTTAAACAAACAAAGTACAGTTTCAACCACCACACTCTGATCTGTTCCTCCAACTTATTGGTTGCAGCCCCTTAGTAATTCAGAGCCTATAGGATGCAGTCCAAGACAAACTGAGCTGGAAGAAAGCCCCAGTGAACTCAGTGGGGATTACTTCTGAGTAGGAAAGCACAGGATTGTCCTGTTAATTTACCAAGTACTAGCACTGTCTGTGGACCTCCTAATCAAGAGTTAACACCTTAGAAACAACACATGGAAGAAATCAGCTGTAGGAATGTGATTCATTCTTTCATTTCACATACTTTTAAGGGTGGTAATCAGTGTTGTTTTCATAATGACCTATTTTGTATTTCAGTTCATGGCACAGAACTAAGGTTAGACTGGTTTTTATTTATTTATTTATTTATTTATTTGACTGACTTATTTCACAGTTATTTGGTGTTCCAGTTGAGGCACACAATTACCTTAACTATATGTTAACATCTAAGCAACTGAATATGATTCTAAGTCAGTTTGCTGTAGCTTGTTAATACTTGTTAACAAGTATCCTTGTTAATATTGTATTGGAGTTAAAATGTATTAAAGTGATATTTGTGAAATAGCTTGATAGTAGTTTTAAGTAATGCAGAGACGTGTATTCATGGACACACAAAGAATGTTGTTTACTGCATTAGCTGAGTATAGTAAACAACTGTATACTCTGGCAGTGATATGCTTGTGACATATACAGATGTGAAAGCCTGTGGGGGGGGCGGGGGGGCGGGGGGACAAAGAAAAAAAATGTAAAGAGACTCAGGTTCTTCTATTTTCCCCCCAGAGAGTTTTGGAAAAGTTGAGAAAGGAAGCTCCTCACCCCCAAATTTGCCCCCCTCCAGTTTTTCCAAGCTTTCACATCTCTAGTGAGGTTACATTCAAATATGAATCCATAAAGTGGCTAATATGTAAAGTAATAGGTTATCATCCATTCAAAAAGCTGATAGCACATCAGTGGATAAAACAAGTGTGCAGGGCACCTCAGGTTACCAATATACTCTTTCAGTTCTAACATTTTTTTCTGTACAATATTCAGTTTATCCACCTTGCATATCAAACAAAGTTATCCCTCCCTTCTCTCAGTTCTCTTTACACTACTCTGCAGGCCACTTGACTTTTGTAAAATCACATTTTAATGTGTTTTAAATGTCATGCTGCTGTTTATTCCATCTGTTCCTTTCTGAGTATAGTCTGGCCCTCATTCAACTTATCGGCAGAGGTGAAATTAGGGCCAAGAAATGGTGGAAATATTTTCACACTGTACTCTTGTACAGCTTTTGAGCAGCCCCCTGTTTGCAATATTCTAAATTAGAAAATGAAATCTCTGCTTCTGCTGAAGCCAAATCCATCTCAGATTCCACTAATATGTGGGAAAAGCAGTAAGAGTAATATTTCAGTAAACCTCCAACCTGCTAGCAACCTCCAAACACATGTTGGAAACTCTAAGTGAAAGCTTTATATACCCCATGTGCTGATATTTCAGTAGGTCAATGAAATATATAATCACTGTAAGCTGTAATGGAAATTGCAGGAACATACAGGGGAAAATGCCATAGTCCCTTGTGTATTGCAGTAGAGGATTGTAAAATACACAATATATCCCCAAATACGCAGGGGGATCCTGATAAAAAAATAGCGGCAGTCATACAGAGAGTTAGATGAGATGTCTTTTCTTGATGAGCGGTTTAAATATGAATTCTCTGGACATAAATACAGAAACTGAACAATAGCATCATATAGTTCTTTATGCCTCTGGCTGAAAACCCCCACATTAGATTCAAAAGAATTCAAGTTTCTATGAATCTGACTCTGATTCTGCAGCAGATTGGCTCCCAAATTGCTCAGATTCTATGGTCTTGCAGACCAGTTTCTAACTTTTTTTGTGGAAGGGAGGGGTTATGGGCAAATGTATATCAGTGCAAGTACACACTCATGCTAACATGCATCAGCACAAATAGGAACAGAATTCTCATGCATCCTTAAAAAACCCCAGTTCTATCAATAGAATGATAGATGCCTGGCAATCTATGAAACACAGATGGAACATATATAGCATAAATGAAATATTCCTATTTGGGGCTGTATTAATTTTTATTTCATGAAGGATCATCTTCATTTTTAGTTTGTAGCAGTTTTGCTCTCAACTAAGAAGACGGTGGCTGTGGGGCCTGTTGAATGCTTTGACCCCAATAATGTGTATGTGTGTATTTAAGAAGACATTGAAGTAAAAGAATATATCCAATGTAAGCTTCTTTACTGGTTATTAGGAAGTCTCTGATGAAGCCAAGTTAGCTATGTTACCAGTTGAAGCAAACTCCATGGAACTGTAGAATCCATTTTAAATGGCAGCAGCCTAGGAAGATGGTGGAGACAGTGGCATTCAAACATTCCTGCTGTCTTAGTCAACTGAATGCTGTTGAGACCATCATGGCTGCCAGTCCTAATCTTCCTGATCCACTGGCATTTGTGTACCCAACATCAATAAGTTTGACATTGATTTTGCTACTGCAAATTCAGCAAATAGACTCAAATGTCAGCAACTAATACATTTTTAGCACAATCTCACACATACTTACTTAGAAATAAGCCATATTGAGTTCAGCCCAGGAAGCCCCATTCAGTCCAATAGGAGTTATTTCCAGGTACGTGTATATAAGATTGCAGGCAAGCAAAACATAGAAACATAGAAACAGAGCGAGTCAGAAGGGGTCTCCCGGGCCATCTAGTCTGACCTCCGGCACCAGCCGGCTCCGCTCACGACATGCCCCCCATGTGGATGTCCAGGCTATCCTTGAACACCCACACTGATGGGGCCTCAATGACCTCTCGTGGAAGCCCATTCCACACCCTCGGGGTCCTGACTGTCAGGAAGTGCTTCCTGGCATCCAAATGGAACCTTGGCTCCCTGAGCTTTGCTCCATTGGAGCGTGTCCTGCCTTACTCTGCAGGGGAGAACAGGTCTCTACCCATCTCCATGTGACATCCCCACACATACCTGTATGTCACCAACATATCCCCTCTGAGTTTCCTCTTCTCCAGGCTGAAGAGACCCAGTTCCCTCAGTCTCGCCTCATATGGCATCCCCTGCAAACCGGCCACCAACCTTGTGGCCCTACACTGCGCTGACTCCAACCTGGCTATATCCTTTCTGTAATGAGGGGCCCAAAACTGAACACAATACTCCAATTGCGGGCGCACCAGAGTCGTGTAGAGTGGTAGTAATACCTCTCTTGATCTAGAAGCCACACTTCTGGCTATGCAACCAAGGGTGGCATTCGCCCTCTTGACCACCGCATCACACTGGTGACTCATGTTTAGCCTGCAGTCAACCAGTACCCCGAGGTCCCTTTCACAAGTGCTGCTCTCCAGCCACTTGTCACCAAAAAGGTTTGTAGGATCATGTAACTGCTGACTAGGTTGCTCTTCCTCAACAATACCTTCTGACATTGTACCTTTGTAAAGTTTTTTGGAGCAACATGTACTTTACAATACAATGTGCTTGTTCTGTATCATCCAGAAGAAAGACCAGGTGATGCTGTTGAAAGCAAATCAAGCTTTCAGTGTTCAGTAATGTGATAAGTGCTCCTCCTAGTGGGGTGCCTAGGCATCACTTCATGCAGGGAAGTAAACACACAAACATAAATTGAAACTTCCAGTTCTTCTTTTTCTTCAATACATATACTGTATTGGAGAAAGAGGAGACTTATTCAGACAGAATCCAGAATGGTTCTGGTCACTTTCTTAACTATTCAGCTTTTCACTTTTAATGAAAAAGTCTCAGGCTATTGGTTTGTTTCATTTATAGTAATTTAAAGTTCAAACTCTCACTGGTTTTACTGCATTTTAATACAGAGTATTTTAATGCCTTGTTTTTATGGGTGCTATGATTTCAGCTATTTTTTGTCATTATTATTTGTGTTTTGCATTTTACTGGTTTTTGAGCAAAATAATGAAATTCAACCTCACTTTTCTTCCATTGTGAAAATCAGGGCAGCAACTGGGGATTTCAGGCTGGTGTCCCAGCCAGCCACTGAACAGACCTCCATCTAGTTACCTCTTGTGCCTTCAGTTCCTGCCATACTTTTGGTTTTGTTCAATTGGAAGATACTCCACCCACTTCATGATAGCTATGTCCTTGATTTCAACTAGAAATTCAGACCTCAACATAGGAGAAACTGCATATGAAATAGAAGCTATACTGATGAGAAGCAGTACATTTGCTCTTATAGGGCTCGGTCTCTTGAAAGATCTGCTCCAGCAAAGACTCTGTCTTCCTTAAGCTTTTGTCACTTTCCACTGAGGGAGCAGACTACTAAGCTTTGTCTCTGGAACTTCTGAGTTTTGCTGGTATGTGTGGGCTGTACTGAATATCCCAGTTTACTTGAACCATTTGCCCTGGGGGTTGCTATTGCTTTGACTTCCACTTTCTGCCATCATTTCCCAATCTAGTGCTCTCCAGATGTTTTGTACCTCCAGCCAGCATGTCCAATGGATGGGAATGCTGGAAATTGCCATTTTAAAACCTTTTGAAGGCACCAGGTTGAGGAAGAAAGCTTTACATACTTCAGCTAGCCTTTGAAGAAAATGATTCAGAAGCTACTAACCACATTCCATTGCAAGTTTTTAAAGACTACAGTCCAATATGCAGTTCCCTGAAACTAAGCCCAGTTGAACTCACATCTGAGCAGACATGTACAGGACAGAACAGGATAGATGGAAATATAATCTGGTAAACTCAAACTCATCTACAGAAAACTATTATAGTCAGCACTAGCAGGAATAGGAGAACTAGAAGTACTATGTGGGGAATTAGATCCATGAATCGCATATTAAATGTCTGAGGGCTGCTGTAAACTGTTGGATAATAAATTCAACTAGAACCATGATTCAGGTGGTCAAAAATGTTGTTGCCATTAATGCTGCTTAAAGTATACCAACTGTCAAATTACTTTCTTGCCTGTTTTGGGTCAACCATAAACAATCGCTTTCAGCTGTTGAGCTAATTATTTTGCTATGCTTCTTACAAGCCTTAAGGCAAATTCTCTCTGTGTTTTCAAGACTGGGATTTTGGTGAGGTTACTTAAAGGACCCATAATTTCTGTGTCAATCAAGTGAATTTTTAACCAGTGCTTTGAATCCCAACACTTTGAATTCATACACTTTCATCTGTTATCTGCTTGGGGTGCATAATATCCTTCCAGTGAGGCCCAAGTGTGACAGCTAAGGAGTTTAATAACATTTCAGAATACATTTGTCCATTGCCTTTGCATGGTACAGTGAATGATTCTGAACCGAGCTTTTATTTTAAAAAGAATGCTAAACTTATTTTTCACCCTAGATGTCATTTTACATCACCCCATGTATCTGCTAATACAAATTACTACTTCATTTTAAAAAAGCAAACAAGCAACCCTGCTAATTCCTGGACTGAAGCTCCAGGGGTTTACCATTTGCTAGTTTTTGATATCCAGCTGCCATGTAAAAACTTTGTGGGGTGGGAGAGAAGGAATAAACTCTGATTATTGCTGATGTTTTAGGATATAAATTACAGCTCTATTTAAAGATATAAGTATTACTTCAGGCTGTTGATAGGAAACATCATTATTCTTTAGCACAGCAAAATCCCTCCTCCTCCTCCTCATTATTATTACCTTCCTAGTCCCAGAGATTGGGACTGTAGATGGCTGTTACCATATTATCTTCTAGGATCCATTTGTTCTTCATTTCAAATGTATATTCGTTTCTTTTGTTTCTATACCGTCTAATAGCTGAAGGACTCTAGGTGGTTTACAACAATTTCTCAAAGTACAATAAGAGATACAATAAAAATAGGGATACAATAAAACACAGAATAAAATTCCAGTATACAAAAATTAAATCAGTTTAAACATCTAAAGTAATTTCAGTAAAGCTAGATCTAATTAAACAGCCAACAGGAACCCATCATATGTTCTTAAATGCCTGAGCCTGGAGGGCAGTTTTAACTTGACACCTAAAAGATGATGATGTTATCACCAGGTGGGCCTCTATGAGGAGTCTGTTCCAAACCAGGAGGCCACTACTGAAAAGTCCCTTCTTGTTGCCACTAGTTGCGCTTCCCTTGGAGGTGGCAACTGGGGGCAGGCCTCAGAGCCTGATTGTAGTGTCCAGGCACAGAGGTGTTCCGTCAGGCATTGTGGTCCCAAACCATGTAGGTCTTAATGAATTGGGATCAAAAGCATATAAGTAGCCAGTGCAAGTGGGCCATTGGTCCCTGTTGTTTATCTGTTGTTAGTCTGCTGCATTTTACACAAGCTACAACCTCTGAACAGCCTTGCAGAGCAGCCTGACATATAATGCTTTGCAGTCATCTAGTTTAGAGATTACCAGAGTGTAGGTTACTGAAACTGGGCTGTCCCTATTCAGAGAGGGACATAGCTGGGCCACCACCTGAAGCTGGTAGAAAGAGCTCTGTGCCCCTGAGACCACCGAAACCTCAAGTGATGAAGAGGGATTCTGGAGAACTCCCAAGCTATGAACCTGCTCCTTTAGCAGGAGTAAAACACTACCTAGAACAGACTGAACCACCCTCTGTCCAGTCGGAGGAAATGCCCACCAACAGCACCTGTCTTGTCTAGGTTGACTCCAGTTTATTAGCCCTCATCCAGTCCACTGTTGCAACCGGACATTATTTAGCACATCCATGGCCTTACATGATGAGGATGAAAAGGAGATGTAGAGCTGCATGTCATCAATGTACTGATAGGAACACACTGCAAAACTCTAGATGACCCCTTCAGTGGTTTCATGTAGAAGTGAAATAACATAATAGCATGGGGGGGGGGACTGACTCCTAAGGAACCCCATGCTGAAGAATCCACAGGGCCATGCAATATTCTCCAAGTTCTATCATGTGGAGCTAGCTATCCAAATGAGAATAGAAGTATTGCAATGCACAACCTTCCACTCAGAGTTCAGAAAGACATCCCAAAAGGACACTATGATCATGGTATCAAAAGCCACTGAGTCATCCAGAAGTCTCAACAGGGATTCACTTGCCTGTCTCTCTCCTGACAGAGACAGCACTTTGTCCTACAGCTCCGAACCCTCACCAATGGTGGGGAATGGTGAGAGCTGTAAGCCAAAATATCCAGAGGGCCACAAGTTTCTGCCTCTCCATTATACTCTGCACAATTTCTTGCATATCTAATCAGAAGCAAGTTCCACTGAATTCACTCAGGTTTACTTCCAGTGCAACAGGAATACAATTATGACATAAATTATTGCAGCCTTTTAAAGAGGGCATTGTCCTACATGAATTTTAACCTGCTGTTGTGTTGTCTGTTTTTTTAAGAGTGTGCACATTTCGGCAGGTGTTGCAGTTTTATTTTCTGATTCTGTTTTCATGTTTAATGGTTTTATATCATAAGGATGCTTTTAACTGTTAAATTTGGGACTCATTACCAAACACCAAATAGTCTTTCTTATAACAGTTCAATGGGAAATGGCATCAGAAGATGCTTGTATTGTGAGGAGACAGTTGACATGACACAAACTGTTTTTCCCTCATTGCATCTTTTGGTAGAGATCCCATGGCTTAAAGTCTAAACAATGTGCAGATGTTGTATCGTATCAAAAAGGAATGTGTGAAGATCCCAAAGACATGGGAAGCTGACCATTGTCCATTTATTGGAGCTTATCTTAAGATGAGCATAAGATAGGATCTTGGCTATCAAACTGACATACTGACATTTGAAATGCATTTAATTTCATTTACATTTAATTATGAGATAATCTTGATATTTAAAGTTGCAGGTATACAAGTCCTGGAACTGCCATCTGTGATGACCCTTGACTTATGAAGGTGCCATGTACTGGATGTCTTCTGGAATCCTGGTGACAGAAAGGTACGTACAACTCTGCTCAACAATATTGTATGCTATGCTACAGTACATCCTTTTTGTTTGCTTACAGTCAATAGTACTCAATAATGTACTCTTTTATTTAGTTTAGTTAATAAACTGATTAAACTTCATCCACTGATGTGCTTATTGCTTCTGGATCCAGACAAAAGTACCACTTTACTCCTGGCAAGAGGCAAGTCCATGTGATTCAGAAAAAGCTGGTGCACTGTGGAATCCACATGTCTGATTCATAGGAAGGCTAATTCATTTGAATCCATTAATACTTTTCAAATATTCCTAGCCCAAGCTTTTGTTCATGTAGAGGTCCTATGCTTGAGAAAAATTAATGGCAGACAAGTGGTTGTGGGAGGGAGGTAGAGCAGCTCTCCTCATCAGATTATCTCCAGGAAGGGTACTATTGTCCTAGTTATTTTTGTGCATCATGCAATTGAAAAGGGATCTCTTGACTTTCTTTAAGGAAACATAATAGCATGAATTATCCTAGATTGGTGAGCTGAGTAAACAAAGAGGTGCAGAGTTAGGGTCAGATTGCTCTTCTCTGCAAGCCAAATAGCCACACAGAGAAATGGTGGGCTTGAAGAGGACCAGGCAGTAGGATGGGCCTTGAAAAAATCTAAGTGGGTTACATTAAGACCCCTATCACTATATTCTTAAACAGTCACAAAATGGACCACTTTTAAGTAGCTAAGGGGGCCCTAAGACTTTGATAATGACAAGGGGGCATTGGAACAATGTTCAAAGAAAAAAGAAAATAAAAGAAACATTAAGCTTGTTTAGGCTTATGGAATAGGTTCACAGTTCTCTGGATTCTGGTCAGGGTTCTCCCAAATGGACACAAAGTTTCTACATTTTCACCAGAACAAAAAGGATATGGAGTGGGCACAACAGGCCATTTGAATACCACAGGCTGGAGTTGTCCACATGCAAATTTAAAGAAAAAGGGCTACAGCAGACACTGGCTTGCTGTGGGGTTTTGTAGCCAACCCTGGGCCTACTGTGCTATTTGAAGCTGGATGATACAACACATGCAAGAGAAGCTTACATAACTTCAAGGGCAAGGGCTCCAGAAAGGCTTGTCACACACCCCAAGTGACTCTGATGGCAGCTGCCTGAAATATCCAAGTGGCATTTTGGAGGACAGAGCAAGGCAGTTCAACCTAATTGTAGATGAGGTAGTCTGGTTTACGTTGCAATACTTTCAGGATTACTATCAGACCTTTAGTTGATTGTAGGATTATCCAATTATCCAATAATGCATACCAGCTGGAAGCCAAATTTTTTTTATAAAAAGCCTCTCAGATCTGCTTATCTTACTATGGGAACAGAAGTTTTTATGGTGATTGCTTTGAGTTCCTGACTTGGTGTCTGCCTCTGCTCTTGCAATGTGCTTACTTGTGCCCTGACCCTCACCTGTTTCTGGCTTCACTTTGCCTCTGGTCCTGCTGTGCCTTGTCAGCATCTCACCATTGTTTTGGTCTCTGGCCCTACTACATCTCGCCAAGTGTCTAACCCTTATGTAAGTAAACTTCGGTTGTCTTTCTACCTCCATCCTGCTGGCCCTGCTGTTTTATCAAGGATACTTGCTACTTTTGCCCTGCCAATTGATGACATAGGGGATGAGGTATGTTTTCTTGCCACTCCTGTGAAGGAGGGCCTGGAAAATGCCGCTTGTCCCAATGGTTGCCAGTTTCAACAGACAGGGATAGCTCAGCAGCAAGGAGCCTCTAACAGCTGTACCCAAGTGCCACTTGAGTATTTTGGTGCAGTTGTCATTCCCACTCAGTTCCCCTTACTGCTCCTTCAGTGTCTCCTGAGATCCCAGTAGAAGGATGGAGGAGGGAAGAGGTGATTTGGGGTGCTTGAGGACTCCTGCTGTTTCTGACCCTCTCTTGGGCCAGTTGTAGACATGGGACAGACTAGCCACACAGTGTAGCTCCTTGTGTCATGTGAACCTAGTAAGTATCTTGAAGGTACAGGACCTTGAGGCTAGATAGAAGAGGCAAGTTTCCAAAACAGACTAATGACTCAAATGTCTACTCTATACTGTGGAATTAGATCTGTTTTGGATTTAAATTAAGCAGTGCAGTTGAACCAGTTTTTCATGAAGAATTTCTGATTCATGTTTATTTGGTTCTACCATCAGGAATGAGTCACTTTCCTTCCATAGGTTTCACTTCCTTTTCCTTATCACAGATGTCAAGAAAAGTTGCCAGTGACTATTATATGTGTAAGAAGGCATGTGGTACAAAACAGCCTGCTGTGTACTCATCATGCCATTTTATGAAGTCCTTTGGGAATCTGTAGGGTTTATACTTGGTATCATATTGTTAAGTTGGAGAGTATATGTCAGTTACGTGTTCTTCATGTCTCTAACACAAAGTTTTCAAGAGTGGGTTCCTATTGCCCCAGCTCTCAATGGGCATAAGCCTCTATGGCTACCATGACTTATGCCTTGTTTTTCATCTTGATAGCTGCTTCTGCTTGTCTAGATAAAATGTGAGTGAAGGAAGGAGGCTAGCATGTCAACAGAATCAGTAAAAGTCCCTAGATCCAGCCTCTTTCCCTTCCTTTTCCCTGGCATATACCTTTTTCTCGCCAAAACAGGTTGGCAGAGAGCTACCTGGAGGGCTAGGTGAGGTTGGGGTTATGGAGACACATCCCTAGAAGTTGAGAAGCTCCTCATGACCCTGGATGTTTCCAAAATGCCAGGCCCTGATGTGCTGTGGCTTTAGGAATTGGCAGGGGTACTCTTGTATCCCTTGGCCTTCATTTTTGAGGCCTCATGGAAAATGGAAGTTCTGGAGGATTGAAGGGTGGCATCAGTGCTCCCAGTCTTCAAAAAGGAATTACAGGCCAGTCAGCCTTATGTCCATTCTGGGAAAGATGATGGAAAGGCTTCGGTGAATGGGGTGGCATAAAAATGTTTAAATAGATAGATAGATAGATAGATAGATAGATAGATAGATAGATAGGAAAAACTCTAGAAACCCAAAATAGGAATGGGAGGTTGGCAGCCAAGCAGCACAGATTTCATAAAAACAGATCCTGCCAGATGAAACTTACGAAATTCTATCATAAGTTCTTGAGGTGGCTGCATGGTTGACAGACCATAAGCAGAGGGTGAGTATCAGTGGGGAATCATCAGGATGGCAGCTTGTGATGAGCAGAGTCCCTCAGGCTCAGTTCTGGAACCAATTCTGTTCAACCTGACCTGGAGGAGGGGATAACCAATCTGCTTTGTAAATTTGCAGATGATGCCAAAGTGGGGGTGGTGGCCACAACTGAGGATCAGGTGATCCAGATAGATTTGGACAGTTAGGACCCCTAAGATAGGGAATGGGCTTCCAAGGGAAGTGGTCGAGATCACATCAGTGAAGATGTTCAAGGAAAGATTGGACAACCACAGTTTTGGGATTACATGAGCAGAGCTGGCTGGAGCTGGTGGTCAGACCAGATGGCCTACCCCTTCTGTCTTGCTTTGTTTCTATGTTTCTGTGTTTTTTCTCCCCTCAAAGATACATTTGTGACTGCAGGGGAGGCAACTAATGCTGTTCTTTTGTTGGCTGTTGGAGCAGTCTCTGCTTTTGGTGTCCCAGCTCCAAGAATGCAGGGTCTTGGAGCTGGAACTCCAAGCAACCCAATGACCACCCAGGCAAAAATGAGGGCCATTAGAGTACACGCTAAAAGTGAGATCCTGTAAATGCCTACCCAGAAATGACTCTTGAGTTCAGTAGGGCTTACAACCAGGTATGAGTGTCAGCATAGGATAGGAGCTTAATGCATTTTTTCATGCTTAGCAACTTTGCTATTGCTTCAATTTGCTTTTGCGAGTTAGGTAAGAAATTTACTTATCTAGACACTGATTCTGCACCATTTTGTGTTCTTCAAAGCTATGCTGTAATTCTCCAGTTGGCTGTTACTACAGAACTTAGCAATGAGTGTAATTGATTATTAGAAGAGTGGCTATCACTTGATGTCAACCAATTATTTTACCATATTCGGGTTTTTTACAAGCAAAGGTGCTGTCTTGTGTTACTCAGATATTTTCCCAAAGATATTTCCTCTGAAAAGAAGCTACTAATATCTTAGTCATAGTAGGGTCTATGCTGTGAGATGCAATCATAAGCTAAAATTAATATTTTACTAGAGCAAAATGTGGATTTGTTATTTATATAACTATCTCTATGATGAGTATGTAATTTGACTATTTAACACAGGATGTTTTTCCTGCTCTGGTTCCAATTTCACATCTGGGCCAAGATTTGCTTTCTAAAATTAAAAGAATGTGTATTCTGTTAGGAAAGGTTCTTAAGTTGTGAAGCAGCTGGTATGAATACTGTTTTCAGCAGAATATTCCAAGACAGCACACAGAGTGAAGATGCCAATTGAAAGTCACTGGCTTGGTTCAAATATATTGGGAAACTAAAACTTCATATTATGAGAAAATAGTATGCTGAACTTTGAAATAAGAACCCAATTTCTTATTTCCATAACACCTACTTTTTCATAATTAGAATCAAGAGAAAATCCTTGTAAACTAACCACAGCTCCCTGGGATGTCCAGGCTCAGGGAGCCATGCTTCATTTAAAGCACAGATAATGCTAACAAACCAAGATCAACCCATGAATTCTGATCAGAACCACTGAAGATGTCTTTTTGCTTGAGACAAAAGAAACTGCTTTTTTATCATCTCATTTTTACTGCCACATTTGTGGTGGCAGTGTGAACTAATGTATCAATGGCTAACTCTGAGAAACACTTGGTCAGAGTGAGGGATTTTGGATGAGTGGCCAGAGTTTGTATGTTCTGCCTCGTCCACAATTCTTCTCTTTGAGGAAAGGCTACTCAGGGTGAGCCACTTGTCCTGGCAGGCATGAGATCCATGTTGACCACTTTTCTGGTATGGCAAATCCCATAGCAAAAACCTGTGATACTCCAGCTTGGCAGTATGGCAAGTGGAAGCAGCAGCTGAAGCCCAGTGGGTTATGGTGATGGTGGGTGGACCACTGGGCAGTGGATGGGGAGGACACATTCTGCGGCCCCTCATAATCTGCAACTTGATGCAATAATATACACCCATGTCTCATTTGTATAAGTCAAGGGATTTAATATCCTCGTTTCAGCTTTTTAAATTGAGTATAGAAGACACACCAAGCTGCTCCAAACCTATTCCACACTGTCTTTCTCTCACATTCTTATTTCCATAACTTATTTCATTGGTAAATAAAACAGCATAAAATTTCTGAGCTATCTCACTCAGAGTGCCTTCATAGTCCTCACATGCAAATACTCATTTCGCTCCTGCACTCAGGTTTCTGTCAGCTTCTCTCTCATACAACCTTACCATATTTTACAATATGAGGTTCTGACTCTCCCTAGTCAGTAATATGTCTTCTAAGTATTCTACTTCCTTCTTTAGAATCTTAAATGGTTTTCACAGTACTTTGTAGTATTCTAATGAGAAGGCTGCCTATTCAGGCTCTGTCGATGTCTGACAAACTGCATTGTCATATTCCACACTGGATTGTGTCTGAATAGATATCTAGGACAGTTTTTTTAGAGGGCACAACTGTACTCTAGACTCTATAAATGCACAGTCAGCAGTCAACCAATCTCAGATGTTCAAATGAATGAGAGAAGATGTGTGTGTGATGTGGGGGGGCACTGTTTCTGATTTCCTTCTCTTGACCCCCATGAACTTTGCTGAAAGTCTTCATAGAAGCTACAGAAGCATTGCTTGGCTTAAGACCACATGCAATGCGATGAAATTGCATACAGTTGTGCTTAGGTGCTTGTTGTTCAACAGGGAGAAACTCTGTTTTCAAATGTTTCTTGAACAGATCTATTCCTTCAGACATTCCCTGACTTGTAACTGACCACGACACTGCTCTGTTTTACTGCTGTAGGGCTTTCAGTGTATTATCTTATACTATTTCTATATTGTTTATAATTCATTTTGTGTTTTATATAAACAAGTAGTACATTATAATCCTGGTATGTTCCTGGAACATCAGGTGGTACAGAAGCAACCTATGCATGTTTCAAACAACAAACTCAACACAGCACAAAAACCTTCCCACAACATCCCGAGTGGGGAATGCTGGGAGTTGTAGGGCACATGCATAGGATTGTGCCTTAAATGACCAAATAGCCTCTTTGTAGCTCTTTATCTGAGCATGTGGAGTTGGGAGAGGGCAGTGTGAGCCCACTACATTGTTTCATGGCTATCGAGCAACTGAATAAGAATTTGGTCTCTCTGAAGCTGTTGGAATGTTTGCTTCAACAATGCGAAAATACAGGTGTATCATCTACATGTCTGCAATCCCAAGGTTTTCAAAGAAAGGGTACAGAGAGCCAGGCAGAAGGAAAATGTTTGGCTGTAGCTGCACAAGACTAAACATGGTGCTAAGTAAAACATTTAAATGAATATCAGAAATAATTCAGTATGTCCTTTAAACTACTACTTGTGCAAAGAAGAACTAGATGCAAAGTAACTTGCAAACAGCAAATAAATCTGTGAACTGAAGAGTGAAAAGAGTTTTGAATATGAACAAACAAAAGGTGGGAAAAGAAGAAACTGCTGCCTGTCATGTGATTTCCAAGTTTATGGAAACTTTTTTTCAGTCCTTTGGTGTAGCTAGCATAATTTTTCGGAAGTTTGTCAGTATTTCCTTTCCTCAATGTAGCACTATACTGGAGGAGCTGCTGGTCAAACATCTAACAAGTAAGACATTTCCATTTTGTATTTAGAGTTTGTGATTTTTGGTCACTTAATGAGATGACCAAAAACTGAAGTTCCATTTATTTTTAAACAGCAGTTTCAAAGGATGTAACAACTTGATATTCTTATGGTGTAAGTTTCGGATTTCTATTGCAATTAGCTCAGAATATATGTGCAGATTCTTTTCTAAGCATTTTAAAGATAAAATGAATAACCAATAAAGAGTGAACTAACCTTGGATTACTGCAAAATTAATACGGTTTTGCACAGGTGGTAAGTTTTCACTGGACTCTGTGCTTTATAGGGACAATCCTGAGAGCCCTTGCTTAGGCCTGTGCCAGGGTTAGGATCCAGGTAATGCTATCAGACTTTTCCAACCTGATTCCTGTCCAGCTGATCAGGGCATAGCTGAGGAGGAAGAGCCTATTTTAGGCAGAGCAGAGGGTCTGACAGGATAGAGGAGCCCTCAGTGTGTTCTTCACCAACTCAGTCCTGCTCCCCTCTATGGCACCATTTGTTCTCTTTGGTACCACAATGTTTCAGGAGAGTGTTGTGACTGCTCTGCATGCATAATTAGCCACAAGCTGGGGTTGTGAAGGAGTTTGACTGATCACATTGGCCCATGTGACCTGGAATTTTTAGCTGCCTCATAGTCCTCTTTAGATGTGATATCTAATTGCTTTGCTGCTGCTGTGGGGCTCTTAAAGTCTTTCCAACTTTAGGTAAATTATGAAGCACACTGGTGGGATTTGCAGTTGAAGGGATGGGCTCTTTGCTCCCCAAACAGGGAGAGGTGCCCTGACGCCCAAGTATGGGGCCAATCTACAGTAAAACATGGCACCACCATTCTGCTCTTTAGTGGAGGGGCCACATCACTGGAATGGAGTAAGCTGTTGATGATTATGCCTTCCATTTACCATGTTATAAAAGCCCCAGCCATAAAGCTGGGCCAAATATGTCTGACAGTACTCAGCTTGTAGAAATGAAAAGCTAGCCCAAAATGCCTTGCCTTACCTCTGTGAAGCTGCACCCCAATCATGTGCTTGGCATGTTCCTTTGACCCTGCTTGTACAAACAAGAGGCAGAATCTTGATTAAGCTGGTCACATTGAAACCCAGAGAACTACACTGTACCCCTAGCATTGTATGTTCTTACAGCTAGCTCTAAGAGCAAGGTGTAATTCCATGTATGCCACAAAACAGGCAGGGAGAGTGTCAGACGACAGGACCGTTGCTGCCTAGGACAATTCAAAGGCATATTGTGCATCTCCAACTTGCAACCTGGCAAGCCTAAACTCCGTCAGATATTTGTTTGTTATGAATGACGTGACTTTAAAAACCATTCTTCTTTGGTTGTACTCTATCATATGAAGGTGAAACACGGAGCAGTTGCCTAATGAAAGGGACCTTATCTCTGCTGTTAAGCTGTCAGTGCTTAAAAGTAACTCAATAAACAAAATGAACATCCATTCTTAGGAGATCAGTTATTCTAAGGAAAATGAAATAGTGTTTTTTTCCTAAGCAGACAACAGTGGTTTTTCAAACCATATAATCCTTTTGGATTAAAACATTTGTTTCGATGTTTCCCCAAACCCATAATACTGTACATTAGGCAGTGCAGGATTGCTTTTTGAAAGGTAGTAAAATTGTTCAGACAAAACAAGATCAGGAATAGAAAATGAGATGTTTCACTGAAAGCCCTTTTCAGAATTGCAGCAAAATGCAACATTGTACTGTATTTAACTTTATATAGAGAAGGGAATGTGGAGTGTTATGGGATATTTAGCGGTAAACCATTGATTGCCCTACCACTGACTGTCTGCTTTTCAAATGTCTTACTATTTGCCACAACCTAGTTCTGTTGGACCTGTTGGAAAAGAAAGTTGATTATCATGGTCTTTTAAAGGTAGCACTTTGAACTGCAACCCAAATGTTAGATAAGGATTTTGACACACAACTCTGTAGATAAAAATCATTTTTATAAGGTCTCTTAAGAACACAAGAGCCAAAGGTCCATCCAGCCCAGCCTTCTGTCCCCATGGTAGCTAACAGTTGCCTATGGAGGGACTCCAAGCAGGTCATGAGTGCAATAGCATGTTCTCACCCATGTTCCCCCGTAACTGGTGCACGCACACAGCACCACTGATACTAGAGGTGGCATGGTTGTCAGAGCTGGCAGCCATTATAGCCTTCTCCTTCATGAATTTGTCTTACCTACTTTTAAAGCCAACCACATTGGTGCTCATCAATGCATTTTGAGGAAGTAAACTACATAGTATATCCATGTGCTGTGGGAAGAAATACTGCTTTCTATCTGTCCTTTCTGAATCTTCATCCAGTCAATTTCATGGGATGTCCCCAGGTCCTTGTATTGTAAGAAAAGAAAAAAATCATATCTGCCTTCTCTACTCCATCTGTCATTTTGCACACCTCTGTTGTGCTTCCCCTCATTCAACTTTTCTCTAGCCTAAGCAGTCCTGGATACTGTAATCTTTCCTTAAAGTGATCCCCTTGATCATTTAGGTTTTGTCCTTTTTCCAGGTTATACAATATCCCCCACCCCCATTGGTACAGTGATCAGGGCAGGATCTTCACTAGGGGGTTTTCTGAACACTGTAATGTCTGATTCACTGGTGTTTCACATGATGCTTAGTTCAAGCTATCCTACTCATGCCATTTCTGCTATTATAAAAGATTTGAAGAAATCTGGGATAGATCATGCCTTTTGTATATGAGGCTGTTTTTCCCTGGTTATGTATCAGTGTGTGCTAAATCTGTGGTATTCTTCTTGGGCAGGAGGAATGATTTCAGTAGATTGTTGGGCTTCAGAGTGGGGGAAGAGAATGTGTTTCATGTGGCTCAGGCAAAATAGCAGCAAATTCTTTCCCACATCCCTTGTTCTCCTACCCACGTCTCCTCTGTCTAACTTGCTGAGGGAAATGCAGAATAAATACGTTAAGTTTCTGCCCACACCTCTCAAACATAAAGTTTGGAATGGCCCCTTTGTCCCCTTGCCTCAATAGCTTAATATAGGCCAAAATGCATGACTCCTCAGAAGGGAATCATGTTCTCTTCAATAATTTACTCAGGAATAAATCACATTGATTTCAAAGGCACTTATTCTTGGAAAAGTCCGGAGAGGAGTGGGGCTGCACTTGCTTTCAGAAAATGCTTTGGGCTGGGTAGAAATGGGGACACTGATGCTCCTGGCTTCACACCCACAAGGGTGACAGCACAGCAGAACCACAGCCTCTTCCCACCCACTTTCCCCTGCTTTTTGTGAAGGAGCAGGAGCGATGGCTATTGCTTTTAAAGGATCTCCAGTTTTTATAGAAAGGGGAAAACACCTTTAAAGGGCCATTTCCCCTGCACGCATAAACTTCCAAACTCTTTCCCCTGCAATGGTATTTGCATATGAGACAGGATTAGTTTCAGCACTGTGGAAACTGCACTGCACTCATTTGCATGTGTCCCAACAGTTGTGAATGCATTTTGTGTAAGTAGCACAATGGGGCTCCCTGAGGAATGGAAGGGCTTTGTGAGGGATTGGGGTGGGGAGGGGGTGGTCACCACATGCTGCCAATCACTGGAGGAGCGGCACATGGCAGTGCTGGTGGCACTTGCATGCAGCCAGGTTCCCAGGCAAGTGCAGATGGCAAGGCCAGGGCAGCTGTGATGGGACACCTGGAGCCGGTGCCATTGCCAGTTTTGGATATCTTGCATCAGCCACAATGGGCAGCACCTGAAGTGTGAGGGCAGTGAAGGAGAGCTTGGGAAGAGGGGGAAATGCAAGAAGTGATGTGCCAGAGGACAGAAAGAGGATGTCCGGGAGAGACAATGATGGAGGCAGATGAAATGAAAGGCAAGAAAAGTAAATGAAGGCACTTGAG
Source organism: Varanus komodoensis (assembly GCF_004798865.1). Classification (NCBI taxonomy): domain Eukaryota; kingdom Metazoa; phylum Chordata; class Lepidosauria; order Squamata; family Varanidae; genus Varanus; species Varanus komodoensis. Next base: position 18,340,590 of record NW_025335438.1, read on the forward strand.
AAGGACCAGGAAAATGTGCACATGCTGGTGAGGCAAAGGCAGCCCTTGATGGGGTATACAGACAAGCTGCATGCTGTTTCAAACCAAGCTTGCTGGAGACTTTGCCTCCTTGTGGAAAGAAAGCCATTTTACCTTCCTGTCCATAACCCCAACCCAGCAGGACAGACTGAGATAACTAATTGTTCTTGGGAGTGAGAGTAATCAGTAGCTTGGACAGAAGTGCAAGACAAAGCAGCAAGGGGAACACTCTTGTAAATCACCAGAGCCTATGGGAATGAGGCAGTATATAAAAGTAACATAAATAAAAGTACAACAAACTGCCTGAGAAGCAATTGGCAGTGTTGGGCTTAGTGCTGATATTGCTCTGGTCATAAACTGGTTTCCAGGGAGGAAATGATCCTTGTCATGATTTTTAGTGCCTTTTCTTGTATTCTATCTAGAGGGTTAATTTCCTTTTGCTGTAGTTTAAATAAACTTCCAGCAAATGTAACTAGGGCTGTCCTCCTCAAAAATCTCTTTATTGACTAGGGCTAATCTGGTGGAAGAAAGGGATTGGGGAAAGGGGTTAATGTTTCCTTTCCTCCAAGAGGGCTCTAGTGAAGAATCACCCCAGGACTGTACACAGTGTTCTAAGTATGGTCACACAGTAGATTTGAATAAGGACATGCCTAACCTAGTGACAACCTTTATCACAGCAGCTCTGTGGTGGATTGTATTCCCACTGAGCTGTCCTCCAGAATCCCATGCTGTTCCTCACCAGCGCAGATCCCATCAGCTTCTATTTACATGTTGGAACAATTATTGCCACTATATCACTTTATACTTGCTTACAGTGAATCACATTTGCAACTTTGATTCCCATTTGGTCAAATCTGCAGAGATACTTCTGGAGTTCCTCACAATCCATTTTTGTTTCAGCTGTTCCAAAAAGCTTGGTGGTATCATCATTCTTTTCCACTTCACTGTTTACTTCTAATTCCAGATCATGTATAAATAAGTGGAAAAGCACTGGTCCCATCACAGATCCCTGTGGGACCACACTGTTCGCATCCCTTCATTGGGCGAATGTAACATGCATTGTGCTCTTGTTCTGCTCTTTCACCAGCTACTGATCCATAAGAGGATCCCCTTTATTGTTCAATGACTTCTGAATTTGCTCAGAAGTCTTTGCTGAGGGGCATTGTCATACTCTCCTATAACACTGGACAGTTTCTGAACATGATTAATATATCCACCTAATCTGTAAAAGTTTTGCAGCCTGATAATCGGTTTGGGAAAGGGATTCTGCTTTGTTTTATTATATTTTATTTCAGCTGTATCTTCCATCATGGAAACAATTTCTACCCTGGTTTACATTTTGTTTGTGTACACAGGAAATCTGCAGTCAATTTCAGATGGCATGATACGAAAAGTTTGCTGAATGTGTTGTAATACTGTGGCAGTCTATAAAAACAGCTTGCTTGTTGACATTTGTCATCACTTGGAAATTTGTTTCTGCATTTGTATTTTCTTAGCAAATTATATACAAAATGGTTGGTGTCACAACTCCTAGTATTCAAATCTGATTAGTCACCTTTTGTTAAAAAGCATTTCCAAGTAGCTATTTCACAGAACCCAGTAATGTGTCTTTCAGGCAAACTGAGCATCATTTGGCAGCTTGCACATGCAATTAAGACACATGTGTTCTTCCATTGGCACATCTGTATGAACACAGCTGCATGAATATACTTTGATATCACAAAGGGCATCAGTCATTCCTGCAACTGTACTTCTGTTTCTCAGCTTCTGGGCAATGTGGTAGCAAGGACTGGCTCTTTTGGGTCCAAACAATCACCCAGAGAGCAACAGGTAATAGGAACTGTGACAAGTCCAGCATCATCTTATTTTAAAAAGTGGGACAGGTAGCCAGACATGTTCTTGGTTACAAACGCTCATTTTATTAACTTTCTTTAAATATATATTATCACTTTATACAACAAAACACTCCTTATTTCCAGATAAGTGTGTTCAGCATCAGGGCAGCACAGAGCAAGTCCATTTTTTCTGACTATTATCAGAATGTGAAACTATACATCCTCAGAGTATGTCAGTAATTAAGGTCAGCAACCTTTTTCTTTTCTGTTTGGCTTAAACACATTTGGAATGTAGAAGCAGTTATAAAGTATGGTATGAGCTCACAGAAAGAGAAATGTTACTTCTATGAGTCATAGAATGGGTGCCTAAAGCTCCCCCTTCCACATACGTCTAAAGGTGCAAAAGATTTAAACTCCTGGCATGACCCAGAGACCCCAGACCCTTTCTGTACAGACTTGTACAGGATTTACTCCAAGACTATTAGGTCCAAGGTCCAAAACATTCATTCATTCATTCGAGTTATATCCTGCCTTTTTCCTACAAAGGGCTCAAGGCAGCTTACATCTCCTCCTTCATCTTATCCCCACAACAACCCTGTGAGGTAGGTTGGGCTGAGAGTCTGTGACTGGCCCAAAGCCACCCAGTTGGCTCCATGGCTGAGCAGGGACTAGAACCCAGATCGTCTGAGTCCCAGTCCCATGCTCTTAACCACTATACCACACTGACGTTATTCTCATATAACCACAGTCCTCTATTAGCTCCATTGGCTTCCCATTGAAGTCCGGGCTCAATTCAAGGTGCTGGTTATTACCTATAAAGCTCTAAATGGCTTGGGACCAGGATACCTAAAGGAACGCCTTTTTCCCTATTTGTCCTGCTGCCCCCTGAGATTGGCAACAGAAGCCCTCCTCCGGGAACCCTCTGTGAAAGACGTTAGGAGACAGAGTACCCAGAGGAGGGCTTTCTCTGTGGTAGCGCCCCGACTATGGAATGCGCTCCCCAGAGAGGTCTGCCTGGCACCATCATTATATGTTTTTTGGCGCCAGCTCAAGACCTTTTTATTTAATCAATATTTTAATATGTTTTAATACTGAATTTTATTGTTTTCTATTAATTTGCAGCCAGTGTGGAGGATCAATTTATTTATGTTGTAAGCTGTCCAGAGATGCAAGTAATGTTGGACAGCATACAAATTTTATAAAAAAATAAACAAAAAACAAATAAATAAAATTACCTAGATGCACTAGTGCATCTGAGCTCACAAATTGTTGTGCCCACTCTGACTGTTGTGATGTTTCTGCATGCAATTGTGTACCTGTATATGAAATCCAATGGATAAGGTTGCTTATGTGTGCAAATAAAGCAGTATTTGTTATCAATATGACCTAACTTGTAGACTACAATTGCAGATGGAGGGCAATACAGAATTCTGCCTCTACAAGTTCTTTAACTAGAATGTGCAAGTAAATATATTGAAGGAATAGTGGTTCAGACTGAACTGAATTTTTTCTAAGCAAGTATGTTTTTATTATTCCAAAGATATTTACTACCAGAAGAATACATTTTTATAGAGGTGATTTCCTTGTAAAATGGATATCCTCAGCTATGGATGGCATTATTCCCTCTGTTGCTCTCAGAGATGCAGATAATACATCTTTATTGCCAGAGAGAGGGGAGCAGATGCACATCTTTGAATGACTTCTGTTAAATTTGGTGTAGGACCCATTCTAATGGCAGTAATGCATGATCAGCTTGTCACTCATTCAGGCTCTGAACAGGACTTTTTTTTGATGCACCCAGACTAACTGGGAATATATCTCTTTAAAACTACTTTTCATTCTTTGCTGCCAATTGTGGACACACCCAGCCTTGTCAAATAGGTATCCTGGTAATCACCCAGAGCCAGGATGGTGAAAGATTACTGGACCATCCTACTTCATATTGCCATCTCAGTTAAGAGGATATAGAATTGGAGGAGGTCTGGGCTTCTCTAGGCTTCCAGACTGTGGAATTCTGATGTGCAGGGGAATGGTCTGTTGCTGCTAAGGCCTCACACAACGCACCTTTAATGTGGCCAAGCAGTCCAGCATCATGTCACTGTTGGAGGAAGAGCTAGAGCTCCCAGAAACAAACTGCATCAAGAAATAGCCCACTTCTGGAAACAAGGAGGTGAATCATGAGGAGGCTGGGTCCCTGAGGCAGATGGTCAAGAGTCTGTCCCAGTAGCAGGAAAGAAGGTGTGACAGAAACTGACTGCTACTGCTCCCCAGCCCCTCAAGAGCAGAAACTTCTAAAGTTGAAGACCAGGACACTCAGAAGTGGTGTTTGGTTGCAGAGGAATGTTTCACATGAGTAGGCCCTGCTTCATGAAGAGGATATCTTCCAAAAGCCTCTGAAGTACTGCCAAAAGCCTCTGAAGTACTGCAGCTGAGCCCTAGGTGGGTCTCAATTTCTTCTCACTACCCAGTGTTTGTTACACTGGACCTCCTGTAAATAGATCCTGGAGTGCATAGTGACTTCATGTTTAGACTCTTTTGCTTGTGCTTGATGGATCATATTTCACATTGATTCATCTTTTGCACGCATCCGTTACTGGTGACATGCTCTTGGTTTGAAATCTGTTGAATTACCCTAGACTGCTTCTGGTTCAAAATCAGGATCTCTAGCCTTGCCCTACAATGCATTGTAAGCAAAATTCCAGAACAGTGTTTGATTAGGCACCTTGAGACAACCTCTCAGAGATTCTGGCTATTGGGCAATATAGAAAGATTATTATTAGAAAATAACTTAGTCACGATCAAGGAGATGCTGGCATAGCTTCACCTGAAATCCAGATATTTTGTATTTCAACTTCCATCAGCCCCAGCCAGCATAGCCAATGGTCAGTAATCTTGGGAACTGTAGTCAATACTATTTGGAGGATATCAGGTTGGAGAAAACTGTGTTAGCAGATGCATCCCGGGAGTGGTGTGCACTCACACTTAACCCAGAGTTATTTAATAGATTTATATCCCACCTTTCCTTTTTAAAGAATGCAAAGCAGCTTACACCATTCTCCTCCTCCTGCTCTCAATCTTATCCCCACAACAACAATTCTGTGGGGTAAGTTGGGCTGATAGTCTGTGTCTGGCCCAAAGTCACCAACTGGCTCCATGGCTGAGTGGGGACTTCTAAAACCCAGGTCGCCTAGGTCCCAGACCTGTGCTCTCAACCATGACACTACACTGGCTCTCATTGTCACACACCAGTACTCATCATTACAATTGCAGATCCCTATTTGTACATTAATAAAGATATGTCCCCTTACCCACAAGATTGCATTATGTTGTCTTATGTTATGATTGTCTTGATATAGTTATTGGTTGTTTCTCCCCTGACATGGGTACCAATGGGAAATAAAAATTCAAATTAATTTTCTATCTTTCCTCTCCTCTCCTCTCCTCTTTTTTAAGGAAAGAATTAATAGAAACTGGGTGTGTGGCTGCTGGTAATTCTTAGAAATCAACTTTTACTGTAATTTAAAACCTAAACAATCAAACTGAGAACACATGCAAATATAATTAGGTTCCTAATTTGCCAATATCATAACTTTAAATCCATTAATTCCAGCATCAGTTCTGAAGTGCACTTTGACAATCTAGCGAACAAAATTAACTCACTGAAAATCACAATGCAAACAACATACTATTGAAAATGAATGTTAGAACTGTTTGAATGTTAGAACTGCAGCATAAAACAAGCATATTGCTGCAAAGACTAATTCTAGGCATTCTTTACATGTGTACAAGTACAGTAACCTTTCTCTTGTCTTTTAGGTCCCATATACTTTTATAAAGTGCTCTATCTATACTGCTTGGCATTCCACGATGCCTCAATGGTTTTGACAAATCATCATTGCAAATTATAGTCAAACTCCGACAAAATTTGAGCTGAAATTCAAATCAGGATTTATAATCCTCCAGGTGTTTGGTTCAAAATGACATGTTATGTTTGTATGAAGCCATCAAGGGACTTCTAAGGGCTCAACAGCTACACTGCTTCTACTGGGGAAGCGATATAGTAGCATTACTAGTCAAGTGCTCACTCTGCTTACAATCATATAGTCAATGCTCATGTACATGGACTAATGATCAGCTTCTACCCAATATTAGTCATACTTGGAATAAACCTGTTGAAATGAATGGGTCTCAGGTTAGACTAACATTGGTTACAGCTGTATGTTCCTTGTTGCTGGATGTCCCTGTGTGTGTAAGCTTTCTTGTGAACACTTGCAACTGACCAGTGTGAAAATATGGGGATCTTTTACAGAGGCAAGGTGTAGATCTTGCACGATCTTGCACAATACGTACTGTAGATCTTGCACGATACGTACTTTGACAAAATGAAGAAATTTGCTAACAAAGGGTTAATGTAAAAGTTCTCCCATGTGCATGCACACCTGTATAACAAAAGGTTTTTTTATACCATAAATGCTTACAACAAAGAAAATAATTGAACAATCTACCAATTTCCCCACACTGGAACAGCAGACTATTTTTAATAGCTAAGGCAGAACAAGAAAAGAGAGAGCCAAGGGGCTATGGATCAAATGAGAAATGGAAGTTGCTGAGAAGGCTTGGAAGTCCAGTGTAACAGGCTACTCTTCAAATTTAAGTGGCAAAGGGTGAGCCACAATGGAGAAAGTGATAAAAAAGGAAGAGTTTGAGAAAGGGGGAAGAACTGAAGCTGAAATGGCCATATTTCACCTGTTTCAGTAGTAGGAGACCACTGAGGACCATTCCTCCTGGTCATGATCACGTAAAAACCCACCAAAGGCATAGACTACCCTTTTGGTTACCAGATTCTGGTCACAAATGTACAATGGGGTCATCTCATAATAGATTTTGTATCCAAGAATTGAAGCACATACCTAGTATGGGGAGGGGGGCGCTATGGTATTACAGGTAGATCTTTTAGGTCACTGTATGTTTGAGATGCACCGAAGAAGCAGATGCCAGCAGAGGAAACCACTTTTTTTCCCCCATGGGCTGAAGATTTATCTGGACAATGATCCTTCTGGGTCTCCTAGTGTTCTACGAGAAAGGATAGTGTTGGGAATGAATGGTTTATGAGCAACAGCCCGTGAGCAGAATGAACCCCAAACAGCTTGTCCACACTGGGGCTCACAATTAAAAAAAACAAAAACAAACAAACAAACAAACAAACAAAAGTCCCACCTTGGCAGGTTCTATGGGAAGTTAGAGGCTTGAAATTAGAAGTACAAAGGAACAATGGCTTTGGGCAGACTTGATATGGAGCTACATCCTGGGAAACCCACCATTGGGTTCCTGGCTATTTGAGTGAATTAGACCTAGTTGACCATGGATTCCAAAAGCCATGGTTTGAAAGTAAACCAAGTGAACATTCAGGGGGAGGGAAGAGTGGGGCATCTAGGTGGTGCTTTAACCTGTTCATCTCTCTTGAGGTGAGAGTACTTCAGAAATAGATCATGTTTCCCACTACAGCTCCAGATTGGACAATTTAAAAAATATCTGCATGGGTTTCTTGACTAGCATAGTGACTTGGCAGTGAGGAAGTCATAAGTATTTATCCAGAGTTTCCAAGCTTTGCAGGATGACAACTTCTTTTAATTAAAATTAGGTAGACTAGATGCGGGTCATGGCCTTTAACTACTATAAAAGTGGGTAACTAGCTTACTGCCAACAGTGTCCTCTTATCCCTAGATGCCATAAGTCCCTTGGCATTGTTGCTGTTTCCAGATCAAAAAATGTATTAGAATGCAATCCTATTCATGTTTGCACATGCTGGGAGATGTAGGATTGCAACCTAACACAAGGTTATGATGTGAAGCCAAAAAGACTGCAACAAACATGTAGGTAAGTCATTATGGGTGAGCTTCTCAGTAACATTCCTTAGGTTCTTGTGTGGCAGATGAATGTACTGTATTAGGTTAGCTTCATTTTAAGGACTGGTCATTTTTTGATCCTTCACAGATCAACTTGGTGTATTTTACTTGGGGAATACACTGTTCTTCATAAGTTAAAGGGCATTTGTTCTGAAGGATGAACTACATATTTCTGTAGAATGCAGACCAGTACATCATCTGCAGCTTATAATCAGTTCAAGTGTTTAAATACTGGTATGATCAATGGTTTTTTTAAGAGAGACAATCTGACATGCACATGGATATAAAAAACTATCAGCAAATAAAATTGCATGTAACTAACACAACCACACACATTTTGTGTATTCTATTGTTCAGACACTGGCTTCAGAAGCTGTTTACTTTCCCCTGTACTGGCTTATTGTCAGTCATTGTAAACATTTGATTTTGAGCTCTGCTTAGCAATTGTTTCAGCAACAAGTTGACATTTAAGAGGCATACATAATGACATGGAGAATGGAATTAATTTGTAAAAGATGTCTTCATTTTATAAAGATGAAAATCATTACAACTATCAATACTGGTACAAGAGAATGTGGGTCCATTGCCTAACTGGATCAAGGCAATCTTTAATTTATGCTAGGCCAGTGCATTGACCTAGAAATTTACCAGGCTGTTTGGAAATCTCTGTGGAGAAGGAGTAGATGCATATGAATGAGCTCTGAAGAACCTTACTTTTATAACAAACTATGCTCTGCCTTTGCCTGCAGTCCAGAACTGCAAAACAAAATCAGACCTTGATCTGCAGTGCTACTTCACCTGTTCAGATGGAATGGCAGATTATGATTCCTTCTAACAGGGATTGGAAGAAGAGGATTGCTGTGGATGAGTGAGCATAGAAGTATGTGACTCTTAAGCTTTACACAGCTCTTTTATGTAATGCCAAACCGTGCTTGGCAACCTCAGTATTGCATATGATTTGGAATTGGAGACCTCATTATGTGGAACGCATGTGCACATTCCTTTTTGCCTTTTTCAGCAACAAGAATTGTACAAATTGGACTCTGGTAGGATTGGCTTCTGTTTGAAGCATCCTTGTTATATCTCGCACTAACTGCATGATGGAAGGGAGAAGAGTGCGGCTACTCCTCCCACCTGTGAAGAGTCTTGCTGGCATAGTGGATGCCTGCGCTTCTGCTGCCAGCTATTGCTTGCCAAATGCCACTGGGAAAGTTCCCAAACAAGGCATAATGGAACTAGACATTTCTTCATGTTTGTCTCCAGCATCTTATAATCGGTATGGATGGATGGATGGTTTATCATGGTTACAGACCAACAGACATCAATACAACAAAAAGGATAAAACTAATACATAAAATGAATACTTAATAAGGACACAAATAAAATCACAGAGGAAAAGGGAGCTTTTTCCCATTTTGTACTGAGGATAAAAAGAATTTAAATATCTTTCCTGTAATATAGACAGTTTACTACACAGAGGTTCTGATCTAGGCAGTTTTGGCTAGCAACTTTGATAGACAAATCATCTGTACATTTGACTAATCAAGTTGCTGGAAAAACTGGAGTGGACAAGTGTGATTTCTGAGGCAGATATGCATTTGTTCAGTTCTACTTAACACTGGGTAAATAGCTGATTCTAAAATAATCTTGAGTTTTGTTTTGTTTTAAAAATGCAAGGTATTTAAAATGTTTTAAAAATTAAAATTGTATGACTTCAGCATTTGTCTCACAGCTTGTTAGGAGTAACACCTTGTTTGCTTGACTGCCCAGCTCCAACTTTTTTTAGTCTCTTGCTCTTTTAAAGCCCAATTTCATGATTTCCAATCAAATAGATTTAATGTACCTTCCTCAAGAGTTCTCCTTCTCTCTCTGTTCCCAGGAAGGTAGAAGTCCTGCTTATTTTCAGCTACTTTTAGTTAAATTTATTAGCAATTGGATGCATTAATTAAACGCTCCCAGAACATAAGAAAGAAAATGGCAGAAATTGGTCATCTTGCAAAAGAGTCAGTCCAGAGCATTGTTGTTGTCATCATCTGGTAGCTTAGTCGGTAATGTTTGAAATTGGACAGATCACCAGGCATTCTGCCAATCAGTGCCTGTAGAAGATGATGACTAGGTTTAACAACACAACTCACATTCATGGCTTTAGGATAGGTTTCCATTAAGCTGCAGGTTGTTGTTGAACCATGGACTATTTTGTGGTCTGAATCCAGCTGCTCTTGTCAATCCTGCACAACCTCTGAAGGGAGCATATTATTTGTTGCTGAGTTGTGAATTGCAGGCTGCATACCATGGTTTGTAAACTTGGCAGAGTTTAGACAACCTGATCCAAATTTCAACAACAAACCATACTCATGTCATGAGAAACAGGAAGTGGTGATTGAAGCTGTTGGGAAAAGGCAGCAACCCCCGCCCACCACCGCTGTTCTTGGATATTGCCTATACTGCTACCAGTGACAGCCCTTCTAAAGCACTGAAGCAGCATATTGGAGGGGCTGTCATTGGTAGACCTTCCTTAAAAGTTGCACTCCAAATTTGCACATTTTTTGTAATGTGTTCGTTATTTTTCTAGTTGTCCAACAGTGGAGGTACACATTTCTGTGAATCCAAAATAGGTAGCATTGCCTGGTCTGTCTCTACTGCCAAAGTTTAGCAGGCACTAACCTTGACCAGTGACCCGAAAGGCTATAAATAGTTTTAAACAATCTTTTTTCCCCACTGATGGCTGTTAAAAGGTGAGCTGTAAAAGCAAAGCAATGAGCAGTCTTTACTCATGAAAAGGTCTAGGTGACATTTTCCTCCTTTTGTAGACACTTTGTGTGTGTGTGTATGTTTTCTATCACTATGTTCCACACTGCTGTGTGCCTTTCAAAAAAATCCAGCCAGGCTTTGGTGTTTTTTTTTTAAATATTGTCTTCATATTTGCAAAGGGGAATGTGCAATAGAAAATGTCATAGAATGTTCAAGAGGACAGATTCCAAAAACACATATCAGTTCAGTTATTTTCTTTAAAGGCATAAAGAATATTTGCAGAGCTCTGAGTGCTAAATTGCACTGTTGAGGCAAGCAAGACCATTCAGAATAAAGCTTATAACTCAGAGCAATATGGAACTGGATTGAATCTCTTCCTGCTGGTACATTGGTAATAGTGATAGTTATAGCTTCCAACTGTAGATTAAATGGAAGGAGGGAGACTTCAATTTGGTATCCACAACATCTGGCAATGTAAATTTCTTGGAAAGTGATAAATGGGGACAGGTGAAATCACAGATGAGAGATATGATAATGCCACCCACCCATTACCCCCTTTCAGAAGAAAGTCACTTTCCCACAGAGTTAAAATAATAATTGATCCCTTTCCCAGGGGTCTGAGGTGCAGGGGAACAGGGCATAACTGTGTGGAAGAGAGAATGAGATCAAGTGAGAAGATCAGGTTCCAGCTTGCTTGGTGAGCTGAGGGTAGTAATAGTAATAGGCAATCCCTAGCAAGAATTGTCTGTCAATGTAAATCTCTTTTCAGCTTTTGGACAAGGAGCAGGAAATCTTTTCTGGATTTAATAACAGCTTGTATTTTATAGTATTCTTTTAGGCATCTTCCACTGGGGAGCCAGTGTGGTGTAGTGGTTAGAGTGTTGGGCTGGAAATTGAATAGTCCATGTTGAAGGTTCCACTCAGTTATGCAGTTCACTGAGTAACTCTGGGCCAGTCACTGACTCTCAGCCTAGCCTACCTCACAAGGTTCTTGTTACAGGATAAAATGGAGAAAAGGAGATTATGTAAACCACCTTCAGTTTCTTGCAAGAGGAAAAAAGGCAAGACGTGAATGTAATAATAAATAATGGCCTTAAAAGACATTGCAGCAATTAAGTTAGTGTGTGTATGTGTGTATACTTGCTTTCAGTGTTTGAATTGCATACTCTTTTACCTCTTTACTTTCAGTGATCCTCCCCACTCCCTCCCAGAGAGCCTGTGGAGATTTTGCTTTTCCTCCAATTGGGAAGAGTTTTGGGATTTCACAAAGCTCCTCCTGTAATTCTTATCTTGTTTTTTGTACAAACTTAGAAGTACACAAGCCTTCCAACTGAGAAATAGCAAATTATGGAATGAACAAGGAATTCCTAAGTGCTGGTGCCCCCCTTTTTTCCTAATGGGTTCCTTCATCAACATGGCTTCCATTAAGAAGAACAGGGTATTTCTCAACATGCATGCTGTCTCCAGCTTTCTACTTGCATTTGTCTCACTGGGCTGCAGTTCAATAATGTTCCAACTCTGATGTGGGAAACTTCTAAAAACATCTTCAAATGTTCTTGGAGGGATAATTTCACTGCTAGGAAACATTTTAGGGCCATGTGTTCTGTCATAGGGCCTTTCACAACATGTCACATTCTAATCCATTCAGGTTTCTATGATTTATTTACTACTCATTTTCAGCACATTATTACAAGACTTCATTGATCTATTGCAATTGGTGAATTAATTTACTGCACTGTTGCTGATCTGACTGTTTTAAGTAGGTTTCTTTATTTAGTCACAGTAGCTTGCATTTTACTCTCTTGAAGACTATTCAATGTTCAAAAAATACGAATGTGATATATTCACACTATAGATGTTTCTCAAAATGAGGCTTTTGTGGCAGTAGGTGGTCTGTGTCGAAATATAAGTCAGTGTCAACTGACTAATAGTTTTCATACAGATGGCAGCAATGTGCTGATAGAACTGCTATAGCTGAATAGGTTTCTAACAGCTTAATCACTGCTGGCACATGGTTTGTCTTCTTAGAACTGTATTTATATTTTTCTATAGCTTTCTGAAAGCTATATTACAAGAAACCCAGAACTATCTGCTAGAGTCCCTCACTTTCAGTGTTTTGAAACATTTCTCGTAATAGTTCTCTATAGTGTGTAATTTTCTGTCTATGATTACCAGAAGCATTTGACTATAGTTGCAATTCTGCAGCTTTCTTCTTGCAACTTTGCTCTTCACAGTGTTCTTGTAGTGACTGTTGGTGTTGCTCCTCTGAGTGACACTAATGCAATTAATAGAAATGTGACCAGCCCCACTCTAGGAGATGCCAACCCTGGTTAGCCAGCAACTTGCTTCAAAGATTTTTATTAGCCCTTTGTGTATTATGGATCATATTAAGAGCTTTGAGGATTAAATTGCCTCTCTTCTGTTTTCTCTTTTCTAAAAGAGCTAACAAGCATTGGGGACAGAAAGAATAATAATCCTCATTGCAAGGCTTCAGCTAAATTTAATTGTAGTTCATGTAATATGAAAGAAGGCTCTAAAGAGATCTTGAGCATAGTCACCTGGGGCATATCTGCTTAAGGAAGGGTAACAGACACTGACCTTCTTGATACTCACCACATAGTGGGTCACATGTATTTCTTTCAAAAGCAGAACTGTGAAACTATACATGATCTCAATTCAAATTAGGATTAATTGAAAATTTCCTGTAAAATTTAACCTGAATTTGGCAGAAGCCACCCAGGTGGTTTTATCTATCTATCAACAGCCTCGTGGCTCTCTGGACAGTTTATACAACTTTAACGTTTGCCTGTTATCCCTAATCCTTTTAAAACAACTCTTTTAAAATTACTATAATAAAGCAAACGTGTATTGGAATGAAGACACTATAGCAAATTATAACAATTGATCAAAGAGGAGAAGACAAGAGCAATGTTGTTCCATAGGAAGAGTTTAAGGGTGCCATCCTACACATGCTGACTGGGGAATGCTGGGAGTTGCAGTGCAGTGTTCTGCCTAAACATTGCATCCTAACTGAGTGGACAAGGACAAAAGCCCTTGTAATAAAATACTATTTTTATATAGGTACCCCTGACAAACATGATGATAGCAATTGGAAAAAGTAACTGAATACTATTTAAGTTACATGAATTACTAGTAGACCCAAAGCTGGAAATAACCATCCTTGTATTGGAACTCGAAGTGTCCAGAATTACTAGTAAATGTAAATAATCTGTAAAATATGAAATGGTTCTTGGTTATGAAATGCTTACAGATACAAAAGCAATCTAATTGAGTTAGCTTTAAAATGCTAGATAAATTCCTGTGCCCATGTGTCCCTCTTGTGGCCCAAAGTGAATTTTACCACTACTTATTTATTCCCCGTAATTCAGCTACTCCAGCTGGAGTGAAGATGCTGTTTTTAATGTCTCATTCTTAGAAGAATTATTCCATATGGGAATGTTTGTTTACCAAGTAGGTTAATTTGCCACCACATTGGATTTTTTAGTTGTTCTGAATGCATAAGAAGCCTATAAACTTTATTCAACAGCTATTGCAGTCTAGTAAGCATTCTTTGCTATCCAGTTTGGGGGAACAAAGAAAACTCCCCTATTTTTGCTATTTTTCATATGAACTAACACAGCTTCTCCACAATGTTCTTCTCCATGCAGTAAGCTTGTTGCCAGTTGCTTTGGTAGGAATGGTTTGTTCTTTCTGCCCTGTTTAGCCCGCTTGCTGTACTGCCATAGCACTAGTACCTACTTCAGCCCCATTCTTGTGACTTGTCTGTAAACTGAATGTGTGTGTGTGTGTGTGTGTGTGTTTGTGTTTGTGTAGGGCAGGATTGAGCAGCCCAAGCTCTTGCAACCTACATATTTTAAGTCAACTGACTGCAGAAGCTGTATATATGTACAAGCTATGTGCATGACTGGAAACCTTGCAAAATATAGAGCTCCTGACCACTTGGACAAGACTATATGCTTAGAGTTTATATGTGGGTCTTTTTAGAAAGAAGACTGAGTGGGCTCCTCACTCTATCCAGGAAGTCAATGCAAGTTGTGTGAACAGTGCTTTGGGTGGTCCATCCACTTTGGTACTAAATGCTTTGGCCTGCCTGTTATAAGTTCTTACTTGAGTTTCTAGTGCTTTAGGACTATGGTTTAAATGTCTCCCTTGTTCCTAAGCCATTCCCCTGTTATTGCTTCTGGATCAAGAAGAAAGAGATACTCTGGTGAAATTTAGCTGCCAAAATGGGCAACAATTTGATGAGCTTAAATAATATTTTAGTATCCATTAGGAATTTAAGGCATAAAAGGTTAAAATGTGATTTTAGATTCTCAGATACTGGCACAAGATCTATTACCTCATCACTAGGAACACAGCCACATGCTCTAAAAAAGTTCCAATTTGTGCAAAAACAAAAAGTAAACAAAATAGCTGCCCATCTGCCTAGCAACCAGGGTCATTGTGAATGTATAATCCCATAGGTATTGACTTTCAGCTGGACACATATGTAGTTTATAGCTCTCCTCCTCCACCTTTACTTTAAATCTATTGCAAAGGCACTGAATTCAGGAACCTGAAACATTGATTTTTCTCCATTGCTGTAATAGCTATGTGCACAAGAAAAGCAAAGCTGTTTTAACAGAAAATAAAAGAGAAGCTTATAGGAACAAATGCTAGCTGACCTGTTTGTGGGAACTCAGTCCCACAAGAAATCTACACAAAGCCTTTAATCTTTTTTAGCTACACAAAATCTGCTTTCGGTTTTGTGGCAAAATTGAGATCTTGAGCACTACACAAAACACTTCACATTTCTGCCAGCTAACCTCTAGGTGGTGCTGTGCTATAATAGAAAAACACCATTATACGTGTTGGAAAGTGCTTTCTTTTGGTTTTAAATGTTACTCCATTTCCCCTGCTGGAAAAACCTTGTGAAGGTACTCTTTAAAATCAGAGGGTGATGATATGAGTTTGAGGCATTGTCTAATGAACCTGTAAACAAACAGGAGTATAGAATTAGAAGTGCACAATAAATGCCTCATATAGAAAATATCTGTGTAGTGAATGAAAATTGTCTTTCCCCAAGAAGGATAAAGGGCTACAGTTGATTCTTCCCAAAAATGACCCATAATCTCCATATTACAAGAATTTGTGTGTGTGTTTACTTTAAAGCAAGCTTGTAGCCCATGTAGAACCCATGATATGAGACAAAATTTTGCCTGTTATTTTTGTGAGACAGTAAAACTTCCAACTTTCAGTGCTTTTAGCAAATGAAGGAATTCACAGCAATGGTTAACACACCCACAGTATAACACACACTTCTGAATGTGCTGAGCCTTTGGGGAAGTCTTTCTTGTTTGGAAGTATATTCAGCCTTATATCATCATCATCACCATCTTCAGCTCCCAGGAGTTTAGTGCGGCTGAATTTGGGTAATGGTGTGCCTACCCACCTTCCCCTCCCCCATGCAAAAAAAAAAAAAAAAAAAAAAAAAAAAAGCTTCTGAAAAGAGGACTAACTAATCTTTCTAAGGCAGGAGTGTCCAAACTTTTTGCAAGGAGGGCCAGATTTGGTGAGGTGAAAATGTGTGGGGGCCGACCATTCAGCCTGACATTCTTTGAACCATTAACATTAAATGCAAATGAACTATTTTATGAAAGACTGAACAAATAACTTAACTGCACTAATGTGAAGGGTGATACTGAGATCTCGACTGCATTATATAGGCCAGGTCTGGCTCAAAAACAGTGGTTTTGATGCCCAAGATGTCACGCAGGTGAAAGTCACTTAGTCTCATCCTCACGCGGTTCTTGTTAATGTTCATAACTTAGAATGTCTTCTCGCACAAGTATGTCAAACCAAACAAGCTCAGCATTTTCTTAGCAAATGTTCGAATCTCTTGGAACCTGTCTTTATCCAGCTGGTGGTAAAAGTTGACAAGAGGGAGCTGTTGGTGCCGACTGCGACACTCGGCGTCACACTGCAGCTCAATGAGCTCCAGCTGCAGGTGGTCTGGAGCATCATCAGGGTCCACAGAGAAAGGAGATGAAAAAAGCGTGATCTCCTTTTCAATAGCTGCAAAATCCCGAAAGCGCGATTTTCAAGCATGAGTTGAAACTCCTCAGTCAGACATGAGATGTCTGCTTCATACCTCCTTATTTGCACACTCATATTGTTCTGTGGAAAACTGGTCATTATTTCCTGCAGCGATGGGAAATGTGTGGTATTGGGCTGCGTTTGTGACAGGTCCCAAAGGCTTTGATATGTGAATACAGTTGGCTTACCACTGCATTTTGCCCCTGAAGGCTCGTGTTCAGATGTCGTGTTATGTCAACTAAAAAACCAAAATCAGCCAGCCAAACAGGATCAGATAGCTCTGGCATCGGTTGTCCCTTTTTTGCCAAGAATTGTCTGATTTCCTCCCTAAGAGAGTAGAAGCGCTGCAGTGCAGACCCCCGACTGAGCCATCTTACCTCGTTGTGATACACAACATCTCCGTATTCAGCCTGGATGTCGAGTAGAAACTGTTGAAACTGGCGGTGGCACAGGGCTTTGGAGCGAATATAATTAATAGCCTTCATCACCGGTTTCATAATATGATCATATTTCAGATGTTTGGCACAGAGAACTTGTTGGTGAATAATACAGTGGAGTTTTATAGCTTTGCCTCCTCCTTCGCTGACTTTGTTACAGACTAGGGTTGATAATCCACTTCGCTCGCCAGCCATGGCAGGTGCGCCATCCGTAATAATCCCAGTGACTTTATTCCACGGTAGTTTCATGTCATCTACGGTGGAACAAACAGAAACAAATAAATCTGTTCCTCTTGTTTGGTCCTTAAGGCTCTGGAGGTCAAGTAGCTCTTCACTCATGTTCATGTCATTGTCTACTCCTCTCAAAAAAGTCAATAACTGAGCGGTGTCAGATGCATCCGTGCTTTCATCGCAGGCTAACAAAAAAAAAGTCAAACTCCACTCCTTTTGCCTCTAACTGTCTCTTAATATCAGATGAAACATCTTCAATTCTCTGTACCACAGTGTTACGAGCCAGGCAAACATTGGAAAACTCTTGCTTTTTCTCAGAACAAATTTTCTCCACCATTTTCATCACGCAGTCTTTAATAAATTCACCCTCGGTAAAAGGTTTGCAGTACTTGGCAATCAGCGTTGCCACCTCGTAGCTCGCCTTTGTGGCATTTTCATTTGACTCACAGGATCTTGTGAAAAAGTGCTGCTGTGCCATTAAAGCAGCTTCCAGTCCCTTCAATTTTTCGCCGTGTTCGTTCCCAGTTAGCGTGTTGTAGTTAGCATGTTTTGTCTGGTAGTTCCTCGTGATATTGAATTCCTTGAAAACAGCCACAGTCTCTTGGCAAATTAGGCAGACACAGTTGTTTCATATTTCAGTGAAAAAATACTCCAATTTCCACTTGTCCTGGAAGCGGCGGCCCTTGCTGTTAACTTTTCTTTTTTTTAGTTACAATCGCCATTTTAGAAATGGGCACACAAGCCTTGTGTCACAAGGGTCACGTGGCGAGAGTGCTGACTCAGGTCTACTGCCATCTTCTGGTGAAATATAGCCACCAGCCTTGAAGGAGCAGGAGTGAGCAGGGAACAGCTGCGGGAACCACTGTGCGGTGAAGGGAAAAATGTCGGCCAGTGGGGATGAGTGACAGGCTGAGCTGGTGGGGAGAAGAGGCTGCGGGCTGCTCGAAATTTGATAACGGGCCGCAATTGGCCCCTGGGCTGGACTTTGGACATGCCTGGTCTAGAGTCTAGATAAGAGTCTTGAGCTCATGCATAGGTTCTCAGTAGCTTGAATGTACATGTCTAAGCAGATCTGGAGATGGGTTCAAGCTACCCATCAGACTCCCTGCCTGAGCTGTGTCTGAGAAAGTGTTACTGAGAAAGTGTTATACTAGACTAGACTAGACTAGACTAGACTCCCTGCCTGAGCTGACAGAGATCGTCTCGGACCTGGTGTTGAAGACCCCCAGGATGTCGGTCCATGCCGAGACTGTTCTGACCAGGGCAGCTCAGCACTTCATGGCCTTCATGATGGCCATGGGGCTGTCTCAACATGTCATAGGCCTGACCCATGAACATGGACACATGCTGGACCTGGTTTTCTCGATGGGGCAGGAAGAGGGTGATCTGAGGGTGAGCAATTTATGTCTGACTCCCCTGTCATGGTCAGATCACTTCCTCGTGAGGTTTGAGCTTGATGCTGATCTTTCCCTCTGTAAGGGTGCAGACCCTATTGTGTTGGTCCGCCCTCGGAGCTGGATGGATCCAGATGGATTCCTGAAAGCCTATGCTGTGGCTGTGAGGGTGGCGAGGAAGACATTCTTCTCCACTTCCATTGCATCCTCACAGTGCCATCCAGCAGAGCTCTTTCGGGTGGTACATGGGCTGGTACATCCAGGCCCTAAGAAAGATCCCATACCACCCTCATTGGCCCACTGTGATGACTTTGCCCTGCACTTTAAGGAGAAAATCGCTCAGATTCGTCACGAGCTGGACTCCACTAGTGATTCAGATCCTCTAGGGGAGGTGCCAATGTCCCAGTCTGGTCAGATATTATTGGATGAATTGGAGTTATTACAGCCTGATGATGAGGACGAGGTGCTTGGACAAGTACGTCCCACCACCTGTTTACTTGACCCATGCCCATCGTGGCTACTGTCCAAAGCCAAAAACAGGATTGGTGCCTGGAACCTGGAGGTCATCAATGCCTCTCTGAGGGACGGCCGGGTGCCTGCCCCTCTAAAGGAGGCGGTAGTCAGGCTGGTCCTAAAGAAGCTGTCCCTGGATCCAGAGATGGCCGCCAATTACAGACCGGTGGCCAACATACCATTTTTGGGCAAGGTGTTGGAATGGGTGGTGGCACGACAACTCCAAGCACTCTTGCATGAGACTGATTATCTGGACCCATTTCAGTCTGGCTTCAGACCCAGGTATGGTACTAAATCTGCCTTGGTCACCCTCTATGATGACCTGTGCAGGGAGAGAGATGGGGAGTGCATCCCCGTTGGTCCTCCTGGACCTCTCAGCAGCTTTCGATACCATCAACCATGGTATCCTTCTGGACAGGCTAGCAGGACTGGGAGGAGGAGGCACTGCTTGGCAGTGGTTCCACTCCTACCTCGACAACTGATTCCAGAAGGTGGTGCTGGGGGACTATGGCTCTGCGCCATGGCAGCTATGCCATGCAGTACCGTAGGGGTCCATTTTGTCCCCCTTGCTATTCAACATCTACATGAAACCACTGGGAGAGGTCATCAGGAGGTTTGGGCTGTGGAATCATCAGTACGCTGATGATACCCAGCTCTACCTCTCTTTTTCAACCGATCCAGGTGAGGCAGTGGCTGTGCTGAACCGGTGCCTGGCCGAGGTAATGGGCTGGATGAGGGCCAATAAATTGAAACTCAATCCAGACAAGACGGAGGTCCTGTTGGTGGGTGGTTCATGCTCCTGGATAGGTGACTTGGACCTTGTCCTGAATGGGGTTGCACTCCCTCTAAAGGACCGCAGCTTGGGAGTCCTCCTCGACCCAGTGCTGTCTTTGGAAGCTCAAGTGACTGTGGTGGTGAGGAGCGCTTTCCTTCAGCTTCAGTTAATCCATCAGCTGCGTCCCTACCTGGGGGATGATTGCCTAGGGACAGTGACACATGCATTGGTTACTTCCTGATTGGATTTCTATAACACGCTCTACGTGGGGCTGCCCTTGAAGACAGTCCAGATACTTCAGATGGTGCAGAATAGAGCAGCCAGGTTGCTGACAGGGACTGGGCATTATTCTCATATAACCCTGCCTGGCAACGGTGACACACGCGCTGGTGACTTCCCGCCTAGACTTCTGTAACGCGCTTTACGTGGGGCTTCCCCTGAAGACGGTCCGAACACTTCAATTGGTGCAAAATAGAGCTGCCAGGTTGCTGACGGCGACGGGGCGTTATGCTCACATGATTCCAGTCCTCCGTCAGCTTCACTGGCTTCCCATTGAAGCCTGGGCCCAATTCAAGGTGTTGATTATGACCTATAAAGCCCTAAACGGCTTGGGTCCTGGCTACCTGAACGAGCACTTACATCCGTATATGCCCGACCGCCCTTTGAGATCCAGGAACCCTCCATGAAAGAAATTAGGAGAGTAAGTACCCGGAGGAGGGCTTTCTCTGTGGTGGCGCCCAACCTATGGAATTCACTCCCCAAAGAGGTCCGCCTGGCACCGACGTTACTGGTTTTTCGGCGCCAGGTAAAGACCTTTTTATTTAAACATCATTTCAATTGTTAAAACATATGATCTGGCCAGGGCAACTTCTTCTTCCTTCTCTTTCTCCTCCTATATTTTTATTTTATACTGATAATTTTAATTTTATATTTGTAAATCAATGTATTTTTTGTATTTTTGTATTTAATGGTAATTTATTATGTACTATTGTATTTCAATGTATTTTATCTTGTTGTAAGCCGCCCCGAGGTTTCGGCAAGGGGCGGCATAGAAATGTTATAATAATAATAATAATAATAATAATAATAATAATAATAATAACAACAACAACAACAACAACAACAACAACAACAACAACAACCCCAGTCATCTACCAGCTTCACTGGCTTCCCATCGAAGTCCGGGCTCAATTCAAGGTGCTGGTTATCACCTATAAAGCCCTTAACGGCTTGGGATCTGGCTACCTAAAGGAACGCCTTCTTCCATATTTGCCCTCCCGCCCCCTGAGATCGGCAGCAGAGGCTGTCCTCCAGGAACCCTCCGTGAAAGATATTAGGAGGCAAAGTATCCGGAGGAGGGCTTTCTCTGCGGTGGTGCTCCACCTATGGAATGCACTCCCCAGAGAGGTCTGCCTGGCACCATCGTTATTTGTTTTTTGGCTCCAGGCTAAGACCTTTTTATTTAAACAATATTTTAATAACTCTTAATATCATCTATAGGTTTTAATTTGCAGCCAGGGTGAATCTGGATTTTATTTGTATTATTTGTACTGTGTTTATTTATTTTATGTAAGCCGTCCTGAGGCTATGCGATGGGATGGCATACAAAAAATTCTAATTAAATAAATAGACTTGCAAAGGAGCCCTACAATGTTGTTCTCAATTTGTGGGGATGGGCTTAGAGTTGTGTAACACAGCTCTGCAGTATAGTCCAGTGTTAGCATCCTGTGTTCTGGTGCGTTGGTATTTCAGGGAAATGAAGATGGGACCTGTGGAGTTGATTGTAGAGTCAGTACAATTTACTGAGGTGTTGTTCATGTATGCTTTAAGAGAAACTGGCATTTTCACCTCTTATAAGAGATCCAGGAGAATCCTCCCTCCCCATCTCAGTGCAGCTGCCCAGAACCTTGGAAGTTGATGTTTCCTCAGGCATCCTAATAAAAAAACAAACAAACAACCCCACCCTGAAGATAGCTCAACCTATTGTGTGTTGCTTACAAAGCACATGTAACTGAACAGGATACCTTATCCTCTTTATTAACCACACCCTTTATCCTTGTAATGACCATTAGCCCAAGGGCCATTGCAGAGGTGAAAGGTATCAGGGAAAGAACAAGATTTTGGCTGCAGGTGGAAACATTTTTCAGTCATCATGGGTGTGTTTGCACAACACAACAAGCACTGTTTTTTTTTAACCCTTTTCCAGACTGTTTTAGGACTGTGTGAAAGCTTAAAAAAAGAAGTATGCACAACTGTGGGCAAAATGGGCCATTCCAGGAAAGATAAGAGCATTGCTGCAGATGAAGAGCCAAGCTAGTATAAAATGTAGCTTATAACAACATGAAAAGTAAAGTGAACCCTTACACTTGATCAAGCATGCTCATTTCCCCTGACTCCACTGCTGCATTCAAGAACTACCTTCTTCCAGCTGGTGCCTTCCAGTTGCTTTACACTTCAACTGCCATCAATGCATTGGCCATTCTAACTGCAGCTGAAAGGAGATGCTTCAAAATATCTGAAAAGCACCAAATTGGGGGAAACAGTACACTATTAAGTGGGAGTAAACCCTACTGAACCCCAAGTAGATAAGTGATTGCACTGTGAGTCCACAATCCTGTGGCCCTTTCCCTCAATGCATAAAAGCATCTTAAATAGGGAGCTTATGTGCTCCTAATGCCTGCAGTGAGGTGTTGTGGTCCCTGCTGTCACTACACATCAAACTCGATATTTTCCCTAGACAGCCATTTTTGACCAGCTAGATAAAGCACCTAGAAGGAAGGAAGAAAAGAAACTGGGGTGCTGAGTGAAATAATCTTGCATCCTTGGCCCCAGCCTTCTCCCCCGCTACCTCCCTGGAATGCCTTCTTTTTCCCTATTCAAGGTCCAGTTGCAACCTGGATGGTTGTGGGGGTGCAGCTGGAGTTGTTATTTCTGTGCCAGTGGTCAGGGTAGTGGTGATACTTTTGGAGGCCCAGCTCCAAGATCTCAGGACTATGGAGCTGGGATTCCGAAGAATCCCATGGCCTTCCAGATGATGTTGGGAGGCCATAAGAGAGCACCCTGAGATATTTAATTCAAAGGTGGAAAAAAATCCCAGCTATCAATAATAATTAAGACTCAATCCAGAAATTGGCTCTCACTGTTTGCCTGTTCCCTCCATTTGTTTTGACCATCATTCTCAGCTGCTAGCATAAAATGCCACCACCATCACATGGTGTTCTGGCTTCCCTTTACAAGGTGCTGTTGTTTGGATAGACTTCCCTTGCTGTCCCCACACCCCATTTGATCATCCCTCTGCTAAACACCATTGCTTTTATGCAATCTTTCAAACAGTCAGCCACTCCTTCCTCTCCTCTAAGTACTATCTTGGCAAGCAGTGCTGAGAGGAGGAGTCTGATCTTTAAAAGGATTTGAAATTGTGCTGCTAACAATAAAGAAATACAGCAATGAGCTTTTTATTTTTATTTTTAAAAGGGCCTTTGAACAATAATCCCTTTCCAACACCCCCCCCCTTACCTTTTGTGCTACAGGCTTTTTATTATTTAAATCTACTGACTAACAAAGAACACCCTCCTCCAAATGTTCCATTTCAAACAATTGAAAGTTTTATTCGTTAAATAAATATACATTGGTTGGGTGAACAGTTGGCTCTGTGAGTACATCTGCAGTAGCCTGGCAGGGAAGTCTGTTGAAGAGAAGCATTTGAGGGCCAAATAGGCTGCAGGGAAAGACAAAAGCATCAGCCGCTCTTGTTTTTGCTGAAGTACTCCTGCTTTTGCTGTGTTGTTGCATGATTTACCCAGCCTCTTATTCTTCCTGAATTCTCCCTCTTTCAAACACACATCCCCTTTCCTGAAAAGAAATGGTAATTATAAATAAAAAGGTCCCCATGTTCGTCCTTACAATCCTAGGGTAACCCCTTTTCAAGCTAATTTGCTATCAATACTATTGCTAAAGTTCTTTCAAATAGGTATCTAAAATGCTTCAAAGTTTGCAGACTAAGCCAGGAGGAGTCCTGAGTAAGCCAACTGACCTAGCAGCAGAACTGCTCAAGATTTTTGCAGACGGAGTCCAATATGACAATTTATTTTTATTATTGTTATTTCTTATCACTTATTTTGTTAAAAAAAAGACCAAGAGAATATAGTTGTTATGGGCCACCAAGTTATCTCTGACTTAAAGCATTCCAAAATGAAAGCTCTCTAAAATGTCCATGACATCTCTGCTTAGCTTTGTTAAATTTAAGGCTGTGGCTTACTTTATGGAGTCAATTCAGCTCTCACTTGGTCTTCCTTTTCTTCTTCTGCCTTTTATTTTATCTAATATGATTGTCGTCTTGAGACAGTCTTGCCTTCTCATGATGTGGACAAAGTATGACAGCCTCAGTTTTATCTTTTTTTTTCCTTCTAGGGAAAGCTCTGCCTTAATTTGATCTAGAACCCACTTCTTTGCCTTTCTTTTGGTCAAGGGTACTCACGAACTTCTCCTTCAGCACCATGTTTTGAATGCGTCTATTTTCTTTCTGTCAGCTTTTGCCACTGTTCAGCTTTCACACCTATATACAATGATTATGAATACAATGGTGTGGATGATCTTGTCCTAATCTCCATTAAAACATCCTTACACTATTTCCTTCATTTCTGCATTTCCAAGTCAGTAGTGTAACCACCATTGCTGAGCAAGAGACAAACTGGGGAAGAAGCTGCATGAATTATACTTTGAATTCAAGTTGCAGGGAATTTACTTCTGAATACACATCGGGGAAGGATCTTGACCATGGTTGTGGGCACTGCCAGATTACTTCTATATTGTCCATGCTAGAACAACTATTCTATAGCTGATTGTGGAAAAATGGCTTTAACTCAAAATGGTCAAAATATGTCAATGTTTAAAAAAGACATATAGCATCTAATTGCAGAAATAAGAGTAAAAATAAGATTTCCTTTAGTTACCAAGAGGCTACAGAAAAAAATATAAGCAGTTGACTGTATTTTTAGAACTTTGGAGAAATTAAGGTATTAATAAATGTATGAATCACACGTGGACCTGAGCGGCATGAATAATTCATTTGGATGGGTGTGCTTGTCCTGTCTGATTTGTTACTATTTTAGTATTTAAAATTTGGAATGTGATTACATAATATATAATGGGGTGAAAGATTATATACTATGTACATATATGTTGTCATATGTTGGGAAGGATTAAAGAGTTGTGTTTTCCTTTATTACACCATTGGAAATAACTAATACAAATTAAGTGGTACTTATAGTACCAATACAAAGTTCTTTTGGAACATTTTTAAAAACTTAACTTTCTCTGTATATTTACTGGATATCTGCTAAGTTAGCATGTAGTGATGTTAAAAACAACCCAAATATCCATTTTTGTCCTCAGTTCTTCCTTTTCTTCCTTATGGAATAACAAAGGGTCTTTTCCCAAAGGGCATGAGGAGGAAGGTTCTAGCTGTAAAATAAGTGCTGTACAATTTCCGCTCAGTTTCACATTTGTGTTTTAGGGTTCTGCAGGTTTCCATCTTATTCATCTTGCTTTTTAATATAAATTTGAAGCTTCTGGTGGCTGTGAATTTCTGTGAATATCTCTTTGTTAGCTGACTTGGGTGAGGCTGTGTAGATTTTGAACTCATGCCTATATTCAGTAATGGGCTGGGTGAGGGTGAATGAACTGAAGCAAAATGCGAATGAGATGGCTGTTAAATTTATTCTGAATAGAGTTGTGCTCTCCCTTGAGGAGTAGGTGTGCCTTGGTTCAGTTTTGTTATTGAAGGTGTAGGCAGCCTCAATGACAGCATACCAGCTTAAACTGGTTTTCTAGCTGGAGCCATTTCTGGACAGGGACAATCTGACCACATCCATGAGCTTCAAGGAATCTAAATGTGTTTTCATCCATGGAAAATTCCATGCATTCACTAGAGTTCCTTTGACCCAAACTACCTACTGGATCTGGCTTAAAATGGCCAACAGTGTGAATATTCTTCAGTGTTGGAGTGATCTATGTTTTTGCACTCTACTGTTATGGCTTTTTAATTAAAACAAGCAAGCAGAAATGTCCATCTGACTGCTCATCATCCAACTTTCATATTCCAAGTTAACTGTTAGCTTCTTTAGTGAAATCATTCTGTAATGGACTTGTCTGAATCCTACACCCCTTCCTGAACTGTGGCTTTCTTACTAGGGTTGGTGTTTATAGAAAAGAGTGTCCAGGCTCTCCAGCTCAGTCCTGTTTCTAAAAGAAAACTCTGAAAAGAAGTAAATATGCTTTCAAGAAAAGGAACTCCATGTAGCGACCATGTGGAGAAATCAAAACCATGCTTAACTTTACTCTGTCCTAAAAAATACAAAAGAAAATAGTACTGCTTTTTTTTAAGAGAAGGCACGCACGCACACACACACTCACTCACTCACACATCCTTGTTTACAGAAGTGCCTTGTCGTGACTGGCATTGGTGTCACTCCGTTCCATGCCCCTCAACAATCAGCAGGCCTCATGGGAGATGTGACTACAGCTTGGGACATGGGACCATTTGTTCACTCACTTTCTGTGAAAAGAGTTCTGAAATGTGTTTTGAATGGACAGCATTTTCTTTGTGTAGTTAGTAAATAACACAGGGCAAAGTTAGTCAGCAAGTTACATAGCTTCTGCATTCTGATTCTTTGGGGCCCTTTTGTACCAAGCTTGCAGGATGTTTTTCATGGAATGTGACCTTGCTGCAAAACCAGAAGTAAGAAGAAAGCGTTGGGGTAGTTATGGGATATTTTTGCATAGAGCTGACAGAAGATCTTGTGAGAAGATCAAGAATTTCTTCTCATGTAATCAGTGTCCTGTACTTTACACTGTGTTTTAGGTTTGTTTTCCTTATAAGTATTCAAGAGTCTTGAAAGGATGCCGGTGTGGGAAACCTTGATGTGTTAGGACTTCTTTTGTTTGTTTATTTTTGATTTTTGTTTATGCCTTTGCAAACTGTGAAGGGTAAAATATTTTTGTCTTTAATTTAGGCAACAACACAGAAATGGATCCCAGCTATATGCATTAAACCTGAAAACAGTGGATCGAGTGGGAGCTCTGTGAACAAGTCAGCCAATGAAAGTAGCAATGGACTTCTGGGTAACTCTACCAAATCCTCAGGTAAAGGTAAGCCAGTTAAAAGAAAATGTGGATCCCTAAGTATATGTGGGTGTTTTTTACATGCCCTACCTTCATTGTCATTAGCTTCTTTCCCTTTGCCATGTTTTCACTACCCACAACAAGAAGCCTTATCTATCTACAAGCTCCCATAATTCTGTTTTCTCACCCACCATATTAGAAGCATCCATTTAGCTTAATAAACCACAATCAAAACTCTGAATTCTAGAGCAATTACACTGTCTGCTGCAAATTTTACCTCCAAGAAACAGGTTTTAGTATTGTAGTTTAGCAGTTTTTAGTAGCTCAGGTATGTGATTTAAAATTAAAACTCCCCTACATTTCCTTTCCTTTGAATAATGCTTTCCTTCCTGTCTTCTGACACACATGTGGGTGGTTTTAAAGTATCTGCTTATACAATACAATCAGTGAAACTAACAGCACAGTCTTACACACATGTACACACGCACACACAAAGAGAGAGAAAAAGAGAGTGCAAGAGAGAGATTCCATTGAGTTCAACAGAACTTACTCCTAGGTAAATGGGTGTTGTGTAATTACATTGCCCTATAGGTGGAGAGGTCACCAGTTTCCTTTTAACTGTTCATTGAATGTAACTTTCCCAGCTTGCTTTTTTATTGTTCACACTAGGATGAAATACAGAAATATTTACATTGTTTATTTTGAAGTGCATGGATAAGATGGAAAACCATCTTTGCTGATACAAAATCAGTATTAATTGATTAATTACATTATTGATTAATAACATTTTCTGGTAATGAATGTGCTTTATTATTTCTATATTTAATGTGTTATGCTTAGGTATATATTATAGAATAATGATGGGATCAGTGCCTTATTATGAGATAATTTTATAAATATATAAACAACTTTTCTGTATTTTTGCATTATAAATATATACAAATGCCACTCTTCTTTGTGTTGTATCCAAATGTATCAACTCTGAATTAAGACTGCTTATATTATGTAAAGGGGCAATAACTGTTGAAGTAGTAAAGACATTTACTGAACTTGCAACAAATAATCCACTAGAGGTCAGTGCAGTGTGCTGAAACTGAGCTTTGGTAGAAAACTTCACTCCAAGTTACGTAAAGCCAAAAATTTTGCTCTTGTATATAACACAAAACTCTATATCATCACATCATCTGCATATTAGAACCACAATGAAGACCAGAGCTAGAAATTATACTCCAGTGCTACCTATTTCATATATTTTTAAACGTTATTGCATCACTTTTATCTCCTGATCATACAAAATGTTCAGGAGCAAAAATAGGGCAATACCAAATACAAGAAATACCCTTCACCACCCCGAAAGGAAGTAAGTCCCAATGCTTATTTCTCTCTCACTCTTTTTTTCTTTAGGTAGAACTTCAGTAACACAGTAAAACTTTTTGCCCAAGTTTTCCAATTCAAGATGTTGGCATTAACTTTGAAATACCTATACCACTCCAGAACATCCCCAGGAGCATGGCTAATGTCAGGAGGCAGGTCTTTTCCTCCTAAGGCTATGGTCCTTCTCCTGAAGCTTCTAATACCATTGGATTCCATTCTCAGTACAAAGAGATGGCCAAAGGGACCACCTCCTGCATACACAGAGAAAGGACTGTCTTACAGTGCTCCAGAAAGGCTCTCTAAGCATTGAGAGGAGAGAAATTGGGCCTTGGTGAGAAGGTGGCATGCTGCAAGTTCTCCATCTCTGCTTAAAGCCTGTCTATCTAAGGAAGCATAATGGGCTATTAAGATTTCTGGGCGACACCTCCCAAGGACACTGTTGTCCACAAAGCCAGTGGTCAGCACAAGGAAAAGGGTTTTCTTTTGTGTTGCTTCCAATTATAGACTGCACGCCTTCCAAAATTATGTTTGACCCACTCTTGCGGCATTTAGAAAAACAAGACACATTTAATTTACTTATATTGTTTATGTTAGTTAAATTAATGCCTTTTTGTCTTCATGAGTTTAATACTTTATTTAGATTAAATATTTAGGTTGTTTAGGTTTAGGTGCTTTTTGGTAATCAAGGAGTATCAACAGTGAATGAATAAAATACGCAAAACACTCTCTGTTGTTCAGTATTTCTAGGCAACATTGTTCAATAAATAAAATTGCCATTTTAAAAATTGCTGAAACTTGCCCCTTTCCCACATGGATTGTTCCATTGTTTCTTGGGTGAAATGGAACTGGGGAAGCAGCTCCTTGAGAGGTTGTATGATCCAATGGGACACAGTCTCCTCTCCCCTGTTTTTATCTCTTAAAGGAAGAGGGTGCAGGCAGGTGAGGGGACAGGTGGGGCTCATGCCTAATTTCTGTGTCCTACTACAGCCAGCCTTTACCTGTTCACCTTGTAGCCCCTCCCCGAGGGTCTGAGTGCATTCAAATCACTATGCAGTTATCTGGCAGAGCACAGGTTCTATCATCATCATCATCCAGATTGACCTAAGGAAGCACCACAGGATGAGAGAAATAGAGCAATAGTACTCTTGTACAGGAGGAGTGGGGGGAGGTTTAATGTGGTGGTGGTGGATTAGAAGGTGCTGATGTAGGGTACAGGAGCAGGAAGGTGCTGCATTTTGGTGGGAAGGAGAAGGAATAAATACAAATGTGTGGAATATGAATTGATAAATATGTATTGCCAAAGGCAGCCATCTGCACAATTCTAAAAAAACAGGAAACACATCACTAAAAGAGAGGACAGAAGAAGCAACAGATTTTTATAGAAAGTACTCACTTTGATTCATATATTTAAATACAGATTTTAAAACAATCAGTATAATATAAACAGGAACACAGTATACCTCACCCTGTTGGAGAAGACACTGATTAGGTGATATGAGTTGCTACTCACTTGGTTGTGAAGTTGTTAACTGTTGATAGGCACCTTCAAGACCCCTACTCTAACTTCATAGGGTTCTTCATCTTTTAAACTAGATGAGGATTGGGCGGCCCATCAGACAGAAGGTACATTCAAACAACTCACTGTCCTTACAAAGTAAGCCATATAGCCACCATAGTCTTGCCTGGCAGCATTGCATATGTTTAGTTTTAAACACATGATATACGTGTTATGTAAGAAACTTAGGCCTGGGCCCAGTAACAGCCCCAAATAGTTTTGCTATTAAAATGCAGCAATCAAAATTGCCTTATCTCCATTCTCTACCACCAGCTATTAAAGTCCATTGTTCCCAGTATTTCATAGGGAGAATAGAAAGTGCTTGAAACAATGCTTCATTGATATTTTAATTTATTTATTATATTTGAATCCACCTAATAATATTCTTCGTTGGATAACAGAGTAAAACAGTAAAGTGCCATAAAATACTTCTAGAATCATAAAATATAATACAAATATTTTAAAAATATGATGAAATACAATACACAGCACAAGAGTAGATAAAAATAACCATCATTCTTAAGAAATACAGCTCTAAAAGGTCATGGAGAAGAGGTCGGTATTTGCCTGCTGCTGAAAACTGAACCATGTAGGTAGCAGGTGAACCTCTTTGCAGAAGGTATTCCATAAACATGGTTCCACAAGTGAGAAGGCCCTTTCTCATATCCACCCACCCAGCTTTCTCTGGTGGGGGCACCTGGAGCAGGGCCCTAAACCCTAAGTTCCAAGTATGCATGTATGGAAAGCGATGTTCTTTTGGATATTCTGGTCTCAAGCTATTTTGAGTGGTAAATGTCAATGCCTGAGCTTTGAACTGGAAATGGACTGGAAGCCAGGGCAGCTAATGAAACAGTTATAACTTAGCAGCTCTATTTTGAAGTTTCTGAGCCATCTTCACAGGGTATCCAATGAACCACATATTATTACACATTGTAGTAAGCCAACCTAGATGTTACTAGAATGTGGATAACTGTCAGCAGGCTATTCTGTCCAGATAGAGCCTCCTCTGGTATATCAGTTTCAGATGATATAAGCTGTTTCTGGCCATTGAGGCCATCTGGCCTTCTTCGCCTGCAAACTGTGCACCCAATCTTTCAGGATGAAGACAACCCCATACGGAACAGGTTGAATACTACTCAACCTGGCAGATGAAGCACCTGGTAACTTTATCTCTTCCTTGTCTGACTGAGCTTCAATTTGTTGGCCCTAATTCAGTCCATTACCCTGCTCAGGCACTGATTCAAGATAGTGCACTACTCTGCCTGGTTCAAACTGGATGTTTTGTGAGCAGTAAGCTATCTTTCAGCCCTTCCAATACATCACACCTTTAATCCAAAGCCCAGAACTCCACATACTTGTTCAGTAGATCTTGTGCTATCTTCAGTCTCAGTTTTGTTCTGAATGGGATGTTTTGATTACACATTACAAGCTAATCTGTCACTCCATAGGAATACTCAACAATTAATTCAAACCTTGATGCTGTCTCTGAATCAATCTTTCTATAATATGCACACTATAGGCTCTGATTTCTTTTTGTCAGACTTCAACCTTGACCTGTGATACTTTTGTTGTACTCTTGCCAAACAGGGTCATTCAGAGCATCACCAATTATTTTTAACATCAATTGTACATTATTCCACAATTAACTATGGAGTCCCTTTTATTTCAGAGAATAGAAATAGGGTCACAGAAAAAGGCAGGGTGTCAGGCATATTCTTCTTCCAACTGTGAAGGGTACTGTATTAAAGTTGTTTCATGTGATGCTGTCAGCTTAAAAGCCAAACAAACCAGAACTTGTATTCTCCATTACAGTATGGCTACAACCAAGTCAACAGGGAGCTGCAGCTTATATAAAAATGCAAAGGTCCCTCATATCAAATCAATATTTGTCCATCTAGTTTGGTAATTGCCCACACTGATGGGCAGTGGTGCTCCTGGGTTTCAGGCAGGATTCTTTCCCAGCTCTTCCTGGAGATGTCAGAGATTGAAACTGGCACCTTCAGCAGGCAAAGCAGGTGCTCTGCCAGTAAGCAACATCCACTCCCCTCTGTGATGAGCAAAAAGAGCTTGTGTGTAATGGTATTAAAGAAGCACAATGGTGTTCCTTTTAAGATCTCTCTCTCTCTCTCTCTCTCTCTCTCTCTCTCTCTCTCTCTCTCTCTCATATGTTAATTTCAACAGTCTATTGCTGATAAAAAGTATCCTTTTGTGGCAACATGTTGTAACCCAAAACTATTACTATGGTCTACTGACAGGGTGGCATCTACGATTAAGTCACATTTCAGAGTGATCCAATAGAAAGGGCCACATGTGTGACAAGCAAGGGCTGGCAATTGACAGATTCTGAAACCTAAATGGTGCAATGTTGTCAAAAAGATTCTGTGTTATGGAAGAAATCTAGTGAGATCTGTTTGCCAGGGTAGAATCTAGATGAATTTGGATCTGAATGGGAGGGGACAACCCTTCTGAGCCCTGAGGAAACTCTTAACTCCTTTTAGGTCAAGTCTTACAAAGTTCTGAGCAGAAGTGGAAGATCTGAGGGAGGAACAGGTTAGAGAGAGTGCAAGGAGAGTGAGTAAATAAATACTCCTGGAGGAGAGAAGTACAGGGGATTAAAGAGTGCCAGAAGAGGGGCCCTCTCACTGTTTACCCATCCTGCCAGCTACTAATGCAAGCAATGAACATCCATGGGCCAACTCCCAGAAGGTTGCTTCTAAAAGCACAGGAAAGCTCAGATTCTTCATGAGGCAATGCATAACTACACTGATCATCAGTGCAGTGCCTGCCCCTCTGACTCACCCCAAACCATATTCCTTGTGCTCTTTCTGCCATTCTATAGCAGAGCTCTTTAGCCCAGTTATACATGACTTCCTTACAGGTTGCCCCATCACTGCAATATATTTTTTCAGCACATGCAGTACTGCTCTGCTAGGGAGAGGAGTGGCTTCAGTGGGCTGGAGGGGCAGGAGCCAAGCTGTGAGAGGAAGGGTCATTCAGACTCCATGAAACAGTAGTCTCTCTGATGTGCAAAGCCTGATCAGCTTTCTGTGGCTCTCCTGCTTTCTCATGGCTTCTTTCTCTCTCTAACTTGGCCAGAGAACTGGAGAGCAAATGCAGTGATGCTTCCTTCTCCCCTCCCACTTGCAAAAATAACTGGAATGCCTACAATGTCTTTTTTCTCTTTCCTTGTCCCTTTGCCCCAAGGAACAGTGCTCTAGATGTAGATGTCTACTCAGCAGTATCTTCAGCAGCCTTACTCATACGTAAATACAAATAACTTCAATTGAGTTAACTCATGGGAAAGTTGGCATGGGAGAGGGGCTGCACTTGCTTTTTGAGAACTGCTCAGGGGTAGAGGGGAATATAGTGTGGATCCTGCTGGCTTCATCCCATGGGAGATGAGGGAACAGCAGCAGGCACCATCACTGCCTCCTCCTCTTCCTTTCTCTGGCTCCTTCTTGTCTCCCCAGGATTTTTTTGTGAAAGCAGAATCTGTATTTTTTTTTAAATAAAAATGTTATTTTTTATTTTTTAAATACAAATCTGCTGGTTTGCTTGTTAGTACTTGCACAGAGTTAATGTACAAGTGGTGGGGGTGAAACAAACTTTTGTTTTAATTTTCCAGCATACATCAGCAATCAGATCCTCTTATTCTCCTGCAGAAGCCTTTGTATGTGACACAAGATCATGTTTTCAACTGACAACCTGTAGCTTGTTTGCTTTGCTGTATGTGATACAGTACAAAGGTTGCTGGCTTGCTCAGCCTTGATTCTACGAGCATTTGCAAACTTCCTCTTGGCTCAGCTCTCTTTCCAAGACAGCACTGAGCACAAGAGGAAGACTATGAATGCTAAAGGAATGTATTCCATGGTGCCTTGACACATTGCTAATATAGATCCCCCCAGGGCAATGTGGGGCACTTGGGTTTGTCTCAGGTACTCCGTCTTCTCCAGCTGATTTGCACCTGCAAGACCAAGGAAAAGTCTGGGTGCATGAAGTGTAAGTTGTGCAGTGTCCCAAATTGTGCTTGCTTACATCTTCTAAACTGGCCATGGGTCACATTAAGACACCAGCCTTAACTTCCAACTTCCTGACATTGTCAAGCTCAAGTTAACAGAAGAGGTCCTTCACTTTGGTCTTAAACATGCAGGGCTTTTTTCTTGCCTGTTTTTTAATCACTGAATATTTCATAATGTTAGCATTGCACTGGGCAGTAGTACATCAGAAAAATGGTCTTTGGAATAAATGAAATAGTTTCAAGGGTAGCATATTAATTGACAGTTACTCTCTGAGGATTATCTACAGATCATTCTATACCATTTTGCACACTTTTTCAGAGTATTACATATGGGTGTATTTGGCATGTTTTGCTGTCACAGGACAGACAACAAACAATATATGAACCAATACACCTGTTAACCTTGTTGCAGTTTCTCCTCTTCTTTATCTCATCAATGGATCATAAAATTGTTGCAAAATTTGAAACTATAGTGTTTTTCTTCTTTATTTTTCTGCTTTTTTCTCTTTCCCTAGAATGCAATAGGCCAAGTATTTGTGTTGCTTCAATGAATTTTGTTTACAAGCCAAATTATATAAACATCTGGTCTGTTCTGTAACATATGGAGTATCCAAATCCTTAAAATTTGCTGATAAAAATAATGTGAGTAAATGGGGAGACTTCAGCCAAACACTATATTTTAAGAGCCTACCATTCTCATTATTCCATGGGCATGACACCAGGATTTTGAAGACCCAAAGGAAAGGCAGTGCTGGTTCTGAGGGGTGCTTAAGATCCAGTAGGAACATTTATTTTGCCCAAGCCCTAGGGACCTCTAAGACTTGGACAAGGGAAAAGGCATTGCTTTTAGTAGAATTTTAACAGATATCCCCATCCAGTGCAGTTCTGATCTCAGAAAGGTGTATAACAGCTTTCCTAGCTTGGTACCCAACACATGATTTGGGCTTCAACCAGCATGTTCAATAGTCTGAAATGCTAGGTTGTAGTTGCAGTTCCAAACATTTAGAAGACATCAGGTTGGGAGATGCTGGTCTATAAGATATGAAGTAACTGCCCTTCATAACATGTGCTATGAGACTCAGATACTTCCTAAGTAGAAATGTAGAACTTGGAATATGAGTTTGCCTAGGTCACGGTGCTCAGATATATTATGAATTGATTGCAATTGTGAAGCAGTGTTTAGGTTAGTCATTCTTTTGTGCAACTAGTTATATAATTGTACCTCCCTTCCCCTCCCTCTGTGTGTGTTTGTGTGTGTTCATTCTTTGATAGTAAACCCTAAGTTTCAATAACTGCTGTGAGATCAGTTTGTGCCTGACCAAGCAGCCCTTTCTCAGAAGAATACTCTACTTGGATCATATCTCATGGGCATTTCTTGCAAATGTTCTGTCTAGTTATGGTCATCCATCCAGACTTAAAAGTTGTTCTTGTTGCCAAGTGTGTTAACTTTTGGCCTAGGTGAGAGATTGTTCTGGTGCTGGAAGCCACAATTTCCAGGGAACAATCCATTGGGGTTCAACATTATGAACTGGAAGAGAAGACTCATAAGCAGTTGAGCTTTTTTTCTGACTTTTTAATGAAATTGTCTAAATATTGCACTACTTTCTATTCAAGGCCAGGAGAACATTTATTTATCAGTTGCCTTAGACTGGAAATGCATAGAGTTCTACCCATGATGCAGCACCAGTGATTATATGTGTACCAGTGCTCAGCTGAAGCTTAGTGCATCATTCTGGCATGAAAGTATGAGTTTGATCCTGATGTAATCATTTGTAAAGTAGACCCACTGAAATAAATGTGATACGTTATTCATAGCTAATCATTGTCCCATTGATTTTAGTGAGTGTATTCCAAGCATGACTGTATCTGCATCCAGTCCTATATGTTGTGAGGTTGTACCAGCAGAAACCTAGTGACATTTATTTATTTGACATCTTGGTGTATCATATTGGCTACGTTCGAAGCATTACTCATTTTATGAGTAATATATTCACAGCTTTGATATGCCTGTGAATGAGTGTGTAACTACAAGTTTTAATCTTTACATGCAAGTAATATTCTGTTTAATTGTCAGTAGGTTTATACTCAAAACCCTATATGACTTTCCTAAAATTAATCTATCTAGTCATTTCTATTGTTCTCATTTATTCTGTAGCAGGTGGTATCTGCACCTGCTTGAAAGCATTTCAAAAACTCAGAGGTTGAAACTTGGCACCAAAGTCTTCAACCCAAAGGTATTCATTTTCCATTTGAAAATCATACTGTAACGTACATAAGACAGTCAAGGCTGCAGTTAGACAAGCTGGTCCAGTTGCCTGATTTATGAGACTCACTCCTGCATACCGTATCCTGGAAAATCAACTCTCACATTTGCATTGCAACAAGAGGTTTTCTAAGACACAGTATGTGGTGAAGAGCACTACATATTGGCAGGCAAAATTGATCCTTTGCAAGTCAAGAGCTACAGAATGGCTTAATTTCCAAAGCAGTACCTATGGGTCCTTGGACAAAGGATCATATGTACTATGGGAGCTTATGGATTTATATACTTAAATCAAAACCATACTGCTAAGATGGGACCCTGTAGGTCTCTGTAGCATTAATTCCCAGATGGTTAATTGAGAGCTAACAGCAGGTTGCAGGAGTCTCACGGGTTACTTGCCAGGCTGCCAGGCTTAACAGTTGGAAATCATGACAGCTTAAATATTACCGATTGTTGATTTAACTTGGACCTAGAGAGAGCATATGATCAAGAGGTTTGAGAGCTACTGTATTCAAGTGGGTCATTAAACTTGCATTAGGGTTCAGATCCCTGAGCTTATTGCATGGCTTTGATATTTCTTCCAGCTGCAGGTCTGCATATGTAAATTAGGAATGAAAGTGTCCTTCCTCTAGAAGTTGGTTAATCAAGCACTCTTGAGAACTTGCCCAGGCTCATGGATCCAGTCTCGCCAGTGGAAATTATTTGTTCTAAATAGAACCAAACAAAAAATTTCTTAACAGTTTCTGCTGTTTGTTTGTTTTTCACATGGGGGTGATAACATCTGTGCTTCTGCCAGTTTCTTTGGCATTCATTTAAACAGGGATGAGCACTTCTGTGGGGGTTCATTGCTGAATCCTAAGAGTCATGAGTCCCTACCTGTGATGTAAAGGGGCTTGCTTGATGGAAGCTATCAAAAGGGGCTGTCTTTATTTATTTATTTAGGGTGTTTCTAGGCCGTCCATCACTTTTGCCTTTGTCTTCAAACCCCTGAGCTAGTCAGAAAGTTTCCTTTTACATCTGCCCCAAAAAACCTGCCTCATTAAAAGGGCAATGTGCCATCAAATAATATTGCTCCTCTCAAAAAGGCTCAGGTTAAACAGGGGTGTGGAATCTGCAGAGAGCAAGCTGGACACAGTCCACATGCATCTCCCGCTGCCCAACCTGCCAGCTGCTTTCCCAGGCCTAGTGAAGGGGACTCTTGAGTACCCAATAAACTGTTGTTCAGAACTGAACACTCTTCCCTGAAGGGGTGAGTGCTTGGGACCTATGGAGGAAGGTGCTGCATGAGTCGGTCCTGCTTACTTCTGAGCAGACATGCAGGGGCTTCATGTTTGGATGTTGTTTAGAAGAACTGTTGCTTGATTCAGTCCTGCTTTACTGTTGCCCCCACCAGCCACAGACAGAATGTAGTCCCTAAGACCTTCTTCAGATGACAATTTGGTCCTTCAGTTGAAAGAGCTTCCTCACCCCTGCTGTAAATGATGTTCGTCCATCATTTTCGATGAGGACCTTGACATCTAATGGGTTGTGAGTTGTCCACGGTGTGACCACAGGAGGCTGATAAGGCCTATACGGGCACGGAGTGTTCTGCCACATGTCAGGCAGACATGTGTGGGCACCACTGTTGCAACGTTTGCAACTCTGGCTTTATGGAGTGCTCGCTTCTCTTCTGCTATTGTTGTCCTTCTGGCTTCAGAAGTTTGGCAGCCTTGGTGGATCAGCATGCGCCATGTCGATCGGTCTTGTGCCAGGGTCTCTCAGGAGGTGGTGTCAATAACCAGGGACTTGAGAGAGGCTTTTAGTGTGTCTTTGTATTGCTTCTTTTGTCCCCCATGCGATCGCTTTCCTTGAGACAGCTCACCATAGAAGAGCTGTTTGGGGATGCGGTGGTCTGGCATCCTTGCAACATGGCCTGCCCAGCGTGTCTGGGCTTTCATCAGCAGGGTGTGAACTGATGGCAGGCCTGCTCTGGAGAGGGCCTCTGTGTCTGGCACCTTGTCCTGCCACCGGATCCTCAAAAGTCTGTGGAGGCAAGTCGTGTGGAAGTGGTTCAGTTGCCTAGCGTGTCTCCTGTACACTGTCCAAGTCTCACTGGCATTCATCAGGGTAGTTAGCACTACTGCTCGGTAGACTTTAAGCTTTGTAGCAATGCTTATTCCACAGCGGTCCCACACTTTGGTCTGCAGTCTGCTGAATGCAGAGCTTGCCTTGGTGATTCTGCAGTTGACCTCGATGTCAATTTCACTGCGTGGGAAAGGGTGCTACCAAGGTATGTAAATTGGTCCACTGCTTGCAGCTTTTGTCCCTTCACTGTGATGGTGGGCTCTTGGTATTGGGCTTTTGGAGCTGGCTGATGAATCACTTTGGTTTTCTCTGTGTTGATGAGGAGGCCGAAGTTGTCACATGCTACTGCAAATTTGTCCATGCTGGCTTGCATTTCCTGCTCTGATCCAGCATTCAGGGCACAGTCATCAGCAAAAAGGAGATCTCGTAGCACAGTCTCCTTTACCTTGGTGACAGCCTGGAGTCTTCGCGGGTTGAATAGTTTCCCATCAGTCCTGTATTTCAGGCTGACTTCCAAGGAGTTGTTCTGAAAGGCATCTGTCAGCATGGCTGAAAACATTAAGGTGAACAGGGTCGGTGCCAGCACGTACCCTTGCTTGACGCCATTTGTAATGGGAAAGGCCTCTGAAGCTTCTCCGTTGTCCAAAACATGAGCTGTCATGCCGTCATGGAACTGACGTACCATCAGGATGAATCTGTCAGGGCACCCAAACTTTGACATGATGCGCCACAGACCTTTGTGACTCACAGTGTCAAAAGCCTTGGTGAGGTCCACAAAGATGGTGTACAGTTCACGATTCTGCTCTTGACACTTCTCTTGGAGCTGTCGGGCTGCGAAGAACATGTCCACAGTGCCACGCTCTTTGCGGAAGCCACACTGTGTCTCGGGTAGTAGACCCTGTTCCAGGTGGTCAGTCAGGCGATTCAGCAACACACGTGCAAATGATCTTGCCTGTGATGGAGAGCAGTGATATTCCTCTATGATTATCAAAGACTTGTCGATTTCCTTTCCTCTTGTAGAGGTGTACGATGGATGTGTCTTTCAGTTCCTGAGGATCCTTGATTCCAGAAGGACTGGAACAGCTGAGTGAGTTTGTTGACAAGCACTGCACCACCTTCCTTATAGACTTCCGCTGGGATCGCATCAGATCCTGGGGCCTTGCCACTGAACAGCTGGCTGATGGCCTGTAAGGTTTCAGGCTTTGATGGTGGGGCATCCAGGCTGTGGTTGATATCCGCTGGGGCATTCTGTCAATCGCCTCGTTATTGATGGAGGATGAATGGTTCAGTACGGATTGGAAGTGCTCAGCCCAACGCTGTAGAATCAGAGTCTTCTCAGTAATGAGAGTTGCACCATCTGAGTCCAGTAGAGGGGAGCTCCCTGAAGGCTGAGGTCCATACAAGGATCTGAGGGCTTCGTAGAACCGTTTGGCATCGTTTCTATCAGCAAACTTCTGGAGTTCATCTGCTTTGGCACTCAGCCAGGAGTCCTGCATCTTGCGAAGCTTGCTCTGTACAGTCCTGCGAGTGTTGTTGAAGGCGTTTTTCTTCGCTGTTGACAATGGGTCATTCTGATGAGCACGGTGAAGGTGGTGCTTTTCGGCAAGTAAGGCCTTGATCTCTTCGTCGTTTTCATCAAACCAGTCCTGCTGTTTCCTGTGTGAGGGTCCAAGAACCTTTAGTGCAGAAGAGTGCACAATATCCCGGAAGCATTTCCAGTCCTTCACAGCATTTTCCTCTAATTGCAGCTCTGAGAGTTGGTTGTCAAGATCTTCTGCTAGTGAAGCTGCTGTGTTGGTGTTCCTCAGTTTACTGACATTGATCTTTTTCATCACAGTTTTGTTTCCCTGCAGACGTCTCTTAGGCTTGATGTGAAGGCTTAATTTGGAGATGATGAGTCTGTGGTCAGTCCAACAGTCAGCACTCGGCATGGCCTTGGTCACCCTTACATCCTGTCTGTCTTTCCTCCACACGATAACATAATCAATGAGATGCCAGTGCTTGGAGCGTGGGTGCATCCAGGACGTCTTTTTGCGAGTGGGCAGGCAGAAGATGGTATTAGTGATGATCAGATCATGAGCCACACATGTCTTCAGTAGTAGTAGCCCATTGCTGTTACATTTGCCGATTCCATTTTTTCCAATGACGCCATTCCTGGCAGAGTGATCGGATCCTACTCTCACGTTGAAATTGCCAAGTAGAATCAGCCTGTCTGTGTGCTTCACGGATGAGAGTAGGGCATTGAGATATTCATAAAACTTGTCCTTTACTTCATCCAGATTCATCATTCTGGGTGCATAGGCGCTGATCAGTGTGGCTTGCTTTCCTCTCGGTAGTGGGAGATGCATTGTCATGAGTTCACACCCTTGGGAAGACTAGCAAGTTTGGGGACAAGATGATTCCTAACCGCAAAGTCAACTCCAGATTTACGACGTTTGTCACTGCTACGTCCACAGCAGAAGAATGTGTAACTGCCTCCTGTTTCTGTGAGCTTACCTTCGTTGGCTAGGCGAGTTTCACACAGGGCCGCTATATCGATGTTAAATCTTGCAAGCTCTCTGGCAACCAGGACTATTCTTCTTTCTGTTCGATCTGCTGAGGGGTTGTCTTGAAGCGTGCGTACATTCCACTTGCCAATAGTCAGTGGTGTTACCTTGCATTTTCGTTTCGGTTGCAGTTTTGTTGTTCAACCACATAAGATGGGATCCCCTCCAGCCACGGTAAGCTGGCCAGGGTTCTGTGAAGCAACAATGTTTAGGGCACCTTTTCTAGCCCCTTCCTCTTGCTACGGAGGTGAGCAGTGCAGTCCTAAAGAGGGCTGCTCAGTTACTAAGGTAGACGCCGAATCCAGCTGTTGCTTCAGTCAGCAAGAAGATGACCATTAGACCTGAGCCACCTGTGTGCAGGTCTGCGGCTTCAGCTCCCAGTGTATCCACACCTGCTGCTTCGTCGCTCACCCATCGCCACAGGACTTTGAGGCTGAACTGAGGATGTCAAGACTTGTGCGTGGATTGGATTAAAGGGAGGGAGAGGTGCTCATAGTCAGACTCACTCTCTCTTCCCAGAATCCATCTTGCTGCAGTGGCAGGACAAGAGTCGAGATGGTTGGAGATGGGCTGGGCGCAGTGGTTGACCAGGGCCTCTTCATGTCTTGCCATGCTCTTAGCGTACCACAACGCTTGCAGAAACCGCCTTCATGACCGTTGGTCCTATTCTAGTAGGTCTCATCCGCTCAATCCGCCAGAGTCTGTCTTCACATGCTTGGGACAGACAAATCCCTATCTCACTGAAGCTCTTGACCCAAAAGAGGTCCGCCTGGCACCGTCGTTTTCGGCGCCAGGTAAAGACCTTTTTATTTAAACATCATTTTAATTGTTAAAATATATGATCTGGCCAGGGCAACTTCTTCTTCCTTCTCTTTTCTCCTCCTATATTCTTTATTTACTTATTTTATACTGTTAATTTTAATTTTATATTATTATGTTTGTATCTCAGTGTATTTTTTGTATTTTTGTATTTAGTGGTAATTTATTATGTTCTATTGTATTTCAATGTATTTTATTGTGTTGTAAGCCGCCCCGAGGCTTCGACAAGGGGCAGCATAGAAATGTTATAATAATAATAATAATAATAATAATAATAATAATAATAATAATGGCTACCCTCTACCTGGTTTGGCCAGCCTGTCGAAGCTGCTGCCCGGGGTGTGGCTGCTGCGCATGCTACAGCTACTGGGAGCCACAGGTGAGAGCTGGGTGACAAGTGGGGACCAAAGGTGGACGAGCTGCCCTAAGAGGACATGACATGCCCCTACACCAGAGGTGCTACCCCTCCCTGATCACCCCATACACCCCCTGCTGTAAATAGCTTAACTTTATCATACAACTGCATTTGAGAATTGGTGTACTCCTAACAAATGGCTCCTGCAGATATCTTCCACCATATACCTCTATAGTGTTTTCATAAACAGAGTAAGGCCACTGCATCAGGAGAAAGAGGTTGGAAGAGAATAAAAGCTTCCT
Organism: Varanus komodoensis; assembly: GCF_004798865.1. Taxonomy (NCBI): domain Eukaryota; kingdom Metazoa; phylum Chordata; class Lepidosauria; order Squamata; family Varanidae; genus Varanus; species Varanus komodoensis. Next base: position 18,382,964 of record NW_025335438.1, read on the forward strand.
TTCTCCTTTGTTCCCCTCTGTTAGTGAGCACAGTAGGGTGTGCTGTGCATCCTGCCTGCTCTCCTTAAACTAGTCTGCTGCCCTCAGGGATGGAGGAGGGCATTCCCCTGATTCAAGGATTGCCAGTCTAATCAACTCCTGTATGTAGGAGTCTGGAGATGCAGTGTTGTCATCTTGTCCTCTACCTTGGGCATGAAAATGTCATGGTCCATTTGTGTGACTAGGTGGAACTTTTTAGATGGCTTGGTGTCAAAGAAAGGGGAGGGGGATCTAGTGGCATTAATTGGTTAGTGTGATCCAGTAAGGTGCTATATGTACATTGGGTGCAGATGTAACACCTATACAGAATGAGAAATAAGGCCTGTATGGACAGACCATTGGTGCCGACCTGCCTTTACAGGGAGACACAAGACAGGAGGAAGCTCAACACCTTGGATATTTCTGAGTGCTCCAGGAAAAGCTGGAAATGTGACTTCTTAAAGGCACAAACCCGTAGCCAGAAGGCAAGTGTTTCTCTTCTTGCACCCTTAATCTCATAGCCTGACCTAGCAGCCACTGCTGTGTATGCAGAGCTGACAGGAAAAAACCAAGAGTCATGTGGATGAGCTGTCCAGGAGGAGGAACACAGGGCTGGAATCACCAGACTGCTTCCTTGCCAAACAACCCATTGGTGGGATTATATCCTTTTTTTTACTGATCTCCGTATGTGCAGCCCTGGCCACTGCCATGCACGTCATTGGGTCATTGCCTGGAAATGATTTTGAACCTTCGTGGTGGTGGTGGAGGAGGATTACGGACTAGCAATATAGGTCTTTTTCCTGCAGTATCAAAAAGCAATGCTCCATATATTAGTCCTGAATATTTACAACTATAAACAATGACAGAATGAGCAATCTGGAAGAATTGCTGTTGACAGAAACAAACTAAAAAAAGGAAAGCTATGTGCATATTTTATAGAACTTCCTGGAGAAATATGTGAAATGTTTTCTTTGCTAATTCCTGGAAGACTTGAATTCATTTGTCTAAAACACATCTCACTGTGCTTGAAACAGAATTCCTTTAATGGTATAAAAGGGTTCTAAAGACACTTCCATACTTTGTCTCCAAACAGGATGGTGCTATTTAAGGTCAGCTTATTTTGTTCAATTACTGTGTTTTTCTCCTGCAAATAACTCAATGATCATGGTATAACTGAAAATATAGCTCAGAAATGCAGTGTGTATTTTTGAGAAGTCAAAGAAAGATGTGTTATCTATCACAGATAAACATTTGGGGGGGGGAACTAACTACAGGAGAATGTATGTGTGGAATAAAAATTTATGTTTGGTCTCGAATGTTAGCCTTTTACTAAACTTCCATGAAGCTCTCTGTGTATGTTTTCTTTTAGTTCAGTCTGCACCTGTGGCCTTTGGACCTAACATTTATGACAGATGGACAGGGCTATATTTTGAAGAATTTATTGCATAATCCTTCTGTAGATAGCTCTGCCATGATAGACATTGGACTTGGCCCATGGGTTTATTTATTGGTGTGGGCTTCCATTCCACTTTCTGTGACTGTGTGCTACTTTAAGTACGATGGACTTTATTTTGTATCGGATACATTCATGATAAACATATTTTGTATGAAATGTAATTCTTATTTGGTGTGGGAAGAATAGAGAGACACAAGCAGGATGTAACCTTATCCTCTTCGTAGCAAAGTAGGAACCAGAATCATTTATTGGAGTCACTGATATTACATGTCCTAAGAGAGGAGACGGACTAAACTGCACTCCCTCTCCCTTGCTCTATGGTTTAGAGAAACAAAGTATATTAAATACATGTTTCATTATTCGGCAGTTCAGAAATGTAATAAATAAAAGCAAACATATAATTTGAAGGACAGGGAAAGCCTATGGCTCTAATTTTCTGTGCCTCCAAAGCACAAGTTGCTTCATGAAGGCTTGTTTTTGAGCTTCTTGGGTTCTGTTGCCTTTGCTTTGCACATAAAGCAATGCAAATGAACCAGAGTACCCTGCTTGGCCTTTGTGTTTTATCAGAAATGATTGCACATCACTAGTAGCAGTACCAAAGTGCCCCTGGCAATTTTGCACCACACATGAATCACGATCGCAGTTTTGAATAATGCTGTTATTTGAGGTATGCATGGAAGGCACAGGTCCATGAATAGTGATGTAAGAACAACTCCATGATGTTATCAATGTAAGTTCCTCATGGTGGCTGGAAGACATGGATGGACATGACTACAGGGTTTTGAATCCTCTGGCAGCTCAGCCTGCACACCAAGACTGGACTCATGGCAAACAACCCTCCACTGTTTGCCTAAAATGACCAGTCAGATGTTCAGTGTTTACAAGGGGCAACATACTTCCTGTTCTATCCTCCCAACCTTGGCATGCATTGCACCAGCCTCATCCTGCTTATTCTGCTGTGGTCCCTTCCCCCTCCCGGATGCTGCTGTGTGTCTGTGTGCTACCCAACCACTCCAGCACCCACAGAAATTTTTATTAAATGAAAATTTAATAACACACGTTGTGTTGTCCTAAGTTTCTTTTAGGCTGTTGTTTGAGGATGCATTTGAGATGTTATAATATCAGACTAATATATATATAGTCTACATATGGCCATCTTGCACATGAAACCATTCTAAAAGGAATGTACTGTGTAGGGAAGGTCAAAATGCTATTAACTGGAGCAAAAGAACTCATATAGAATGGTTTGAATTATAGCAATTAAAATCAATGGGAGTTAAGTTAACTGACTTAAAGGCTAACTGACATTTTATTGATATCAATAGGTCTACAATTGCTAAATCCAACTCATCGGTATTTTAATCCAACTGCCTTATATGCATTTGACATTCCCTACCAATTACATTTATTTTAGAAAGGATGTATGCCTAAAATTGTTCATACATGGATATAGTGGTCTAACATGGATTCCAAAATGATTGATAGGAAATAAGTCAGTGACTTAGTGCAATTGACTGCCAAATAATATATTGGGGTCTAGACTGATGGCTTTGCAGGAAATCTTGCCCCCTCCCTTCCAATATAAACAGCTATCCAGGATAGATATGTTCAGTGTTAGGAGACTGAATTGTATTTGGAAAAGGACATAGCTTTAATTTTTTCAGATTACCTGTAGGTATGAAGAATGGATAGAAGGCTGTGATTTGTTCTTGTTGTGCATCTTATTTATCATTATGTGCAGTGTTAAGAAAATAAGTGAAGTGAGCACTTTATTGCCTTACATTCATTTTTAAATTTTATAGATTTTTAAAGGATGCAAAAGAACTTTTAGGATTACAAATGTTTTCAAAATACAACTTTGGTAACAGAAAGATTCTCAGAAAAAATCTTAGATTCATGCAGTGGTACTAGAAAATACGTAGTTGAGAAGAAAACTTAAGCAATTGGACACTATATAAATTTTATGGCTGATTGTAAAGTCCACACAAAATTTACAGGTCTGCGCCTATTCTCAATGCATTACAACATAGTAGGTGTATTGTTAACCTGGGTATTTTACAAGCATGAATCACATTTTACTGGATGTGTTTGCATGCTTTCATATTATTCGGGTACATGTTGATCTTTTATGTCACTGACTGGTATAAATTACTCATCCTTTTTAATGAAATGTCATTTGAGTATTTTGTTTGGTAAGGCAAAACAACAAAAAGTATGTGGAAGAGGAACATAATGTATTATTTATTTCTCTCTTTTAAAGAAAAATTGCACATGTAATATCCCACTTCTATTTCTGATTGTTTAGTATTATCACATATGGGCATAAAATGTCTAAGCTTGTTCTGTGTGTGAGTTGAATTTCTACATCCACTAAAATGGGTCTAGCACAGGGTAAATTTACACCACACAATATGCACAAAGACATATGAAACACCAAAATGAGTGCAAATCTTAGGAAGTTGTCTTAATCCTAATCAGACCATTTATCGACCTATGTTAGCATTGTCTACACTGTTCACTAGCAACTTTCCACGATCCAAGCCCAATGAGTGATTCCTCACAGGTCCTTGTAAACCTGAGGAATTTGCCTTCTAAAAGAAGTTCAGGAAAGTTTCCTCCACCTATTTTCTGAGGATTCTCCTTTCATAACTCACCCCAATCAACAGGTCCCATCACTCTCTGTTGAGCATTTTCATCAGGTTGGAGGGGTGGCCATGAGAAGAAGGGAATTGGAACTCCATTTCCAGCTGCCCAGTTCCATGAAGCTGGAACCAAGCCCCTGAGAAAAGTGGCAAGTTGGATGCTGTAGTGTTTGATCTTGGTCAAGTGTTATTTAACACCTTCATAAATGACTTTGACAAAGTAGCAGAAGGGATGCCCATTAAATCTGCAGATGCCCCACACTTGGCTTGCCATAAAAATAGGCAAAAATAGGATTCAAGATGGTGAACTCTCTTTTTTAAGGAAGGCTGGATGGCCACCTATCAGAAATGGCTACCTATTAATGGATGTAATGAGAAAACAAAAACAAAACCCCAAGCTATTTTCAACTAATAATCTCAAATGATTTCATGTTGGCTGAAGCTCAACGAAGCCTGGAAAGTGGAAGTTATGCCGCATCTGATGTGTCCTGTGATCAGCATCATGCAATGTGTTTTACTGGACCTTTCAAACCCAAATTCAGCGTTCCCGGGACCAGCAAAGATGCCCACCCCCCTTGCCCTGTTCCTGTTGTGCCTTATAAAACATCTGAGTTTGATTACTTTGCTAGTGGGATCCTCCTGTGAGATGCCCCATGGGAGTTTGTTGCTTACACCAGTAGCTGACAGTATGAATGAACATCAGGAAGGGGACCTGATTGAGCAGTAAGGACTAGGGTTCATAAGGCACTATAGGACTAGGACAACATGGGGGGGTTTGCTGATGGAGGAAAAGTGTGGGTGCATGGAGGATAAGTTGTAAGCAAGCACAATTTGTCACACTGTACTACATCTTCATTCATAATGGGGCACTTCAGTTAAGGAATCAAGTTTAGGCATCCAATTGCCAGGTTTTTTAAAGCTTGAGCCATCAAATGACTCTCTTTTTGCTTTTGGAAGAAGTGTGTGAAGTCACGATCCTTCTGCTCTCCTCACTTTTGCATTCATTCTCAACCCCTCCAAAAGTCTGGGAGGCTCAGATAGAAGGATATTTGCAACTTCGTTTGTTTCTATTCAAAGGTAAGTCTGGACCAGGACCAAAGCAGACCATAAACTGCCTTTTACCAGTAATTTATGTTATAACTGGATGCCTTTTGGGCAATGTAAACTGGAGGTATTTTTGATCCAGATTGGGACCACAGCAGTAGAGCAGGGTGAAACAAAACTTGGTCAGCACATAATGGATCCTAAAAAGTAGGTCCAGAATACAGAAAACACGTGTTATGATTAACAATGTCCCTTTTGTGAATAGGTATTTCCTCATAGAATTGAACTAGGCTAGCATGTAGCAGCAAGGATTTGTTTCCAAATTGTGATTTGTATTATACATTTTTATTGTTACTAACAATTCATTTTAAAAAATCCAATCCAAACACTTCCTCGCTGCTGCTCCCATAATCCCATTCCCTTCCTTTTAGTTTTCCCTTTCCTGTCCTCATGTCATCCAGTATTTAAAGATCTAAAAAATTGTGTATGTGAACAAAATTATTACACAAAAAACAGTAAATAAATAGTTACAGAGAAACAAAGGAAGTGTAGTACAGTCTTTGCAGAAAGCTGAATAAGGGACAATGACTTCCCCACAGTGCTTTGTGCATTGCTGTGGCAAGAATGGATGCTCATTCATTTCTACAATGAATCCAACATTAAATGAACCACCATTCATTTCTAAAATAATGAAAATATAGCAATGGATAGGAGCAACAAATGATGGTTTTAAAAAAACTCACCTCAATTCTTCTTAGTTGGGGTTCCTAAAAGTGACAAGAGGCATTGTATTTCTTAGCAAACTGACATGTACTGGTACATCCAGAGAGGGGAGGTGGGATCTTGGAGTGTTCTTAAGTGAGAGGACATAAAAACTAGGGGTGTAAGAATTTATCATACTTGGGTAGAGCTTTGCTTTGGAAATCGAAATCTTCCTATTGACTATCATGGGAAGAGAGCCAGCTGTTTTGTTTTGGCAGAGCTGGAAGAGATCTGAAGTATAGTAGTGCCTTCTGAGGGAATGAAGCATGCTAAACTAAGGGAAATAAGTGTGGGGGTTTCTGTGCTCTGTGCATGTAGAGTTTGAGGCTTTTAATGACAGGATGCCAATAACACATTTATTTAGGGTGGGGAAGGGATTCCATTGTCACCCTTGTGTTGTGCTGTTTTGGTGTTGGGTCTATTTATATGAACCTAGAGTACATGATGCAAACCCATTATAGAATTTCAGAAGGATAGGTACAGGGGTTCAGCAGCTATGATCCCTTACAAAAGTATTATAACTAGAAACAAAAAGGGGGGTGCATTGGTAAAGTTATTCCCTGCCTGGAAGCCATAATAGTTAGTAACAAAATAAAAAACCTACTCTCGTGGAGAACTTTTTAGTAATGTGTCTATTTTAAATTTATTTTGGCCATCTGCTGAACCTCTGAAGCAGCCGTTGAGGCTTCTGAAGCAGTAAGAAACACTTCCACTGCCTTTCCTGTTCCTTGATTCAGGATTTGGCTAAAGGGGGATGCATAGGTCTAATGAAAACTGTCCAGTGAGAAGCAAAACACAACAGGAATTTAATAGCTTATAAAACAAGAACACTTTGTCCATTATTTCTGCAACTTGGCAGGTCTTGAACCTTCTGTGGGTAATACAACAGCTAGAAATCTTGCAGCATGATGGAATAGAAAAGCATGAATGGAAAATGTCAAAATTATGGTTATCAGAAAGGCTGGGTCTTCACTGTAACCAGTGTAGAGTTGAATGAAAAGAGCAACAACAGCAGCAAGGATAATGGAGACAGCCAGTAATGAATAGAATCTCAAATTGGTTCTATCCACAATTTGTTGTTGCATTCTACTAGCATAATAACAAAATTAATTTAGTACAGAAGCTAAAGTGTTTTTAAATATTTTAAAGTAACCCAGGATTTTTCCTTCCTGCCAAGATCACATTCTCTTTCCCTGTCTTCTGTATGTCCAAAGTCTTTTACTGTTTTTAACATATAGGTATTCCAGATTCAAAGTATTTGCACATAAACAAAATTAGCAAGGCAGTCTTTGTTTTTGCTCAGCCTGTACACTAATCCTATGCACACCTATGCAGACAAAGTCCAATTGAGTTCAGTGGGGCTTAGTCCTAAATAACTGGGTGTAGGTTTAATCAGAAATTGGAATGCTATAGTTTAGGACCTTCTTCTCCAATATGGTGCCTCCTAGATAAGGCTGAGGATGCTGTAGTTCTACAGCTCAAGAGGGCACCAGTTGGTGAAGGCTTGCTTAGGAGCCCCCCAGAAGAGTTGAGTGTCTTCCAGTCATTTCTTTTGCTGAAGTGAAAAGGAAGTATTTGTGTGGTTGGGTGGGGAAAAACATTGCTTACCTGCAATTTCCTGAGTTCATGTACAAGGTTGTGCTGATTTTGGCCAGGATGTATTCATAGGGTTGCCAAACTGTTATCCCAAGTCCATCAACTTGGAGGTAAGTGCCATTGGAATACGTAACGCTTTTTTCTAAGGAACATGTGGGAAACTGTATTGTTAGGCTGCCAGCAGGAAAGATGGTTGGACAATTTGGCTCAAGCATTTTCTTTTAAAATCATATGAATCTATGTGATTATCCTCTGTGATTTCATACCTCACACTTTCTTGTTATTGCTTGTTTTATGTCTCCACTCATTTTTCTTTCTTGCCCTTTAAATTTTTCCCTGCCTAGCATCTCTTTCTCATATATATTTTTTAAAAATTGCAAGTCACAGTGATCCGAGACAAACAAGCTGCTGCTCTGTAAAATAAATAGCCTTGAAATTCTACAAAGTAAATCAATTCCCTTCAAAATTATGCTGAAATGTTTGCTTGCTTGAGCTTCATGTCTCAACATCTCAGCACTTAACCAGATGACAGCAGAGGGTTTGTTTGTTTGTTTGTTTGTTTGTTTGTTTTGTTTTTGCCAGCAAAACATATCTTTGCTAAACCAGGGCCATCTTTCACTGAGAACAGAGCAAAATGCTGCCCTCTGCCATCAAAACATGCCTCTAGCCCTATTTATTTATGAGAAGCTTTGTCCTGGATACAAACTGATATGTATGTTATCCTGCTTTATGCAAGACATCACATGGTATTAGTAATCTGATATAGGGTTTTAAAAGGATAGCTGAACTGCCAGTTTTAAGTGCCAGCAGTTTTCTTCCCTTGCTATAAATGTAAGCCTAAGGAATACTCTAACCTTCAAGGGCAGCTCTGTCTTCAAAGATAATTCCAATGTGTATATTACTTAAAACATTTTCATACTGTTGACATGCTTGAAATCAAAGATATTCCAGGTTATAAAAACAGTGTGCTCCACAGAAGCAGGCAACTCGTTAATGATAAATATTTACGGGATCTTGGATCATCAGGTATATTATCTCTCAATTTTATATGGTAACACTTAAGGCAAAGATGTGGCCATGAACTTACTAGACTCTTGTTATGTTTGAGGATCAAAGCACTGAAAGTGTAGGAAGTATTATTCCTGCCCCTTCACATTGTATACCCTAGAATTTGTAACTTCTGTCCCAAAGTGTGTTGTCCCATGTCCACAAACCTTTCATAATTCTTACAGTGATGTGAAGACTGGGCAAAGGTGCTGCAAGGCACTGAAGCTTTGGATCATGAACGTGCTTCCAGAAGGCATCAGCTCATGAAAGAGAATAGAATGGGCATTTATGTAACCTAAAGAGAATCTGGAATATAGAAAATCAGAAATATGAGTTTACTGTCCCACAAATGTGGAATTAAAAGGACAGAGGAAACATGAGAACCAGTGTGAGGTAAGGGTTAGAGTCATTAACTGGGAACTGGAAGATCTGACTTCTGGCCCCCACGTAGCAGTGAAGCTTGCTGGATGACTTTGGGAATAACTCTGAAGCTACCCAAGCTCACAGTGTTGTTGTGAGGATGAAGTGGAGAGGAGCAGAATCAAGTAACCCGCATTGGGTTCCTTACAACAGGAAAAAGGGTGGGATATAAAGGTCAAAAGAAGAAAATGAAGACCACCCAACTTCCATGAACTGATGTTCAAAATCTTCCAGCTAATTCAGCTTCATGATCCAGGCCAGAATATGTAGCAGGCAGAGAATAGTGCAAATTTACCAGTGTTATTATTAAGATCCAGCAAAAGGCTTTTTTAATTTGATTTCACATTGTGACATTTTGTTCTACAGTCCAGTTACTGGTAATTTTTTCTAAAGTATATACCAAAATGTATACAGCCCTCTCAGCACTGAAAATGTGTACATTCAGAATCTACATTTTAATAGTGCACATTTTTCTGATTAATACTTTTTAACACAATATGCAAGCTTTATGCAAAAAACCTTTATATGTGTGGACACTGAAAATTCTTATGTGAAACAAATTTATTCCTGTAGGAGTTCTGAACTGAAATAGTGGAACTGGCTGCCTTGTTGTCACAGGCTGTCCCAAACTAGAGGCATTCAAGTGAAACTGGACAGTCATCTGTGTGGGATGGTGTAAATTGCTCTCCTGCAACAGCAGGGGGTTGGACCAATGGCCTTCTTGGCTCCTTCCAACCTTGGGTATTCTGTGATTTGGTGAAATTGAAATGAAATTCCTGTACATTCCTAGATATGATTTCTACATTGTTTAAACTGATCTTTTGCACTCTTTCAGCTCAAAACTCCTACAAGAATAAAATTTCTTTTATTTGAGAGGTTTTATGTATTATTTAGAAAATGTAATAAACAAATGGTGCATTTAGCTTCACTGACTTGTTTGAATTTTAGAATGTATATGGGATCTTCAGTCTTAATAAAATTGGCCCTAAACAATTATGTGAACATAATATACACTTGATCCTTCTGATGAAACATTTCAGATAAATGATCAGCTAAAGGTTGTGTGTGTGGTTAAAAAGAATTTAGTATGGACTTCAAGATCATATACCTAGGAGACTTTTTTAAAAGTGGCCCAGTAGATTGTCTATAGTGCTAATGAAATTAAATATGTGCAAACTGGAGGGGATGAGACCTCTGAAGGATTTAAGAAAGACTACAATTTTACTATAACAAATAAATGCAGTTTGCAGGATGGCATGGCATGGTCTGGTGTGGAATGGATGCTGCTGTTTAAATACAAAGTAAACTATTCCACTGGGTAGTTTCAATACTTATAGCATTTCTAAAATAGTTCATTTTAGCCTGTATTAATACTTACATTAATATTTATTCATGTTGCGTATATATACTGTTCCTTCACAGTTTTTCACCTTGCAAGTGCCTTCTGCAAACCAAAACAGCATTGTCATCTGTGAGAACAAGCTACCCAGTCAGGAAAATTCTTAACATCATTAGATCAAAAAATACCAGGAATCACTACTAGCCCCAAAAGAAACTAGGGCTGGCTAGCACAACCAGAAACTCCCAGAAAATACTGACACCAGAATGGGATGGCAAAATTAGCAGAGTTTGCAGAAGGCTGCTCTGCTGAACACTCCGGTCCTGCAAGTGCTAATTTCAGCAAGTGCCTGGGCTGTGTTAGCCAGTTGGTACCCTGCATCACACCAGTAAGCCACGAGTTTCCCTTTCTGCTAGTGGTTATTCCTCTTAGTACAGCATAGAGCTGGTGGATTGATAGCACTGAGCATTGCCCTCAATTTTTCAGATGTAGCATGGATGCCCTATTACTTTTCCAATGCATTACCTTATTGTTTATTTTATAGCATATTCCATATGTGTATAAAACCAGCTTCTTTAGATTAATATATAGAACACTGCCCGACAAATGAACCAGGGCACTCCCATTAGTGCTAATAAGTATAATTTACAGAGCACCAGGCTTAAATTGCACTCTGCCACCTTGCCAAAACAAGCACAAAGCACTGTGGTGGAATTGTTTCCATGTTTTCTGTAATCTGCAAAGACTGTGTCCCACTTTTAGTTCCTACGATAGCCATGTTTGATTTTTACACACATTCAACTTCACATGAATGACTATGTGGCATTATTCTTCCTCCACCTCTAAACAGTGGAACTATTCAGTTTGTAGAAGGGCCTTGAACAGAGAAAAAGCTGCTCTCTGAAGTTATTGTGGCACACTGGGTTTGCCAGAAGCCTTTATTCCATATAGGATTATACATAATCTTTAAGGGGCATGGTCCCCTGCAAGTTTAGACAGAAAAAAACTAGAATTCCCAGCATTCCACAGGAAGCTAGTAAACACTGGCTGAAAACCATGAAGCAATGGTCATATTACAATTTTTTGACAGCATATTTGTTATTTTCTTTTTCTTTTTAAGTCTCCTTATTTACTCATGCAGCCTAAGATTACATTTTTAGTTAACAAAGATCTGCATGTTGTTTGGGCAGGATAGACAATATGTGAAAGATCAGTTTCATTCTCCACTTGTTAAGCGTTTAAAATAGCTTAAGCAATTAAAATGAACATAGCTGTAATCCAAGCTAATATAGGCTATGCGCTGTGCTGTACAGCCTCAATGGTCAAAGAAGAATCATGCCACAAGGGCCATTATATTTGTTATAGGTAACCCTAGCCACATAGGTTTTCTAATTGGAAAAAATATATCTAAATGCCCTGGGCCATCCTAAAAAAGAACTGAGTTTATATCTGTATGCTTTCAAATCTCCTGCTGTTTATATTTTGAACTTCAGCTAGTAGGCAGACAAGCAATACACAAAATAGGTGTATATTTATGACATTATATTTATCACTATATTTGTCACACTAACACAGGCACTCACATTCTTGCTCAGTGTGTATTATCTTTGTTTATTCAATTTATTTTAAATATTTTATAAGCTTATCTTATTTTATCATCTGGAAAGAAACTTAGCTATATCTCCCACCCATGTATCCATCCATCCATCATACACCACAGAGAGAGAGAGAGAGAGAGAGAGAGAGAGAGAGAGAGAGAGAGACTCAGTCATACAATTTGTTCAACCATCATGAGAAAACACTAACATCACAAAAACAAACAAGACCTAGCAGCTCTTAAAATCCCTAAATGCCAGAGTGAAGCCACAGAGAAAGGAAAACAGCTTTCACATATTCATAAAGAGATAAACATTTTTCCCTCAGCTGAAGGCTGCCTGAGCAACCAGGTTTGGGTCAAATTCCTATGCTAATAAAATATAAGTATACCATGGAACACCAGCACCAAGTTTATTTGTGAGTAACTGCCAAGCATCATTGGCACAAAGCACCTCCTGTTCAATGTTTCCAGTAGCCCCCTCCGCATCTGCTGCAGCTGCCATGATCACTAACCTCCAGGCAAGAGAAACAGACACATGATCTGAAGAAAACTCTTATCCTTGAGGCAACTTCCTTTGCTGCGGTCATCTCCCACACCAGCCAGACTGCTAATTTTCCATCTAGTTAGCAATTTTCAGTCATAAATAAGATTCTCTTGAGCAGAGGCAATGACTAAATCAGATTTGCATCTTTCTTTGTACATTTTTGTTCCATTTTCTGAAATTGTGTTAAGATGTAATCCTTCAGTGTCTTTAACCCATAACAGAGGTTCTGCTAAGCAGCATGTGACCAGTATTTGGGCCACAATGGCCACTGTAACTGCCTCCATCGAGGAGTAGGAAATGGCATTTATTTGGACATAAGTTAAAGTTCAGTCTAGTCTAATATCCTGTCATCTATAGTGACCCATCATGTGTTTAGGGTATGAAAGCAATATCCTTTTCTTATTACAACTTCAGGGACAGTTGAGAAATGTCCGTGTCTGAATCCTTGAAGCTGCTGCTCATCAGCCTAGATCCAGGAGGTTGACCTCAGGCTCATGGGCCAAATACAGCCATACCTCTTATCTTGTGCTCCCTCTGCCCCTGAGAGATTGGTTATTTCCTGGGTTTTAGACAGTTTTGTCCCACTCTGAAATGTCTCTCCTAAGGCTTAAAAGCAAGAACTTTAAGAGCATTTATTGTACATTGTCTCTACCTCATTTGCTTTGGCCCCACCCAACACTAGAATATGCCCCCAATAGATTTTTCCAAATAAATTATTTGGCCCTCAGTCTAAAAGCAGTGTATCACTCTTGGTTCAAATTGTACTGAGCTAGCTGGGCCAATGGGCTGCCTCTATATAAGACCAGTTTTCTATGCCTCTGAACCTGGAAGCTACATTTAGTTGTCATGCAGATTATTCTTCCATACATTTGTTTTGATGAATGGAGGATGGGCACTACCTTATTCCCAGACAAGTTCTCACTGGAACTCTTTCTAGTCCATTGAGGCCACCAAAGATCCAACCACCCTCTTTGGTGAGCCCAAAAGGAAGAGGAGAGAACCGTGCAGCATGATCCTAAGCATGTTCATTCACATAAAGATGCACATAAAGATTCCTTAATTGTTTTAGGGTAGCATCAAAAGTTCTGACAACTTAAATTGGGTTTGTACTTCATTATTATTAATAACTGTGAAGCCATTATATAGCTATTAATGGAGATACAACCATTATAATTATGGCTATTATAATAAAAAGAGAAATGATTTGACTGGTTAAAGCAGAAATATTATTTTATCATCTACATAAAACAGCATTTCCTCTTGCAAATATTTGACATGCTGTCTACTTGCTCTTTTTCTATAATAGTCCCCATTGGCTCCAACCCTGTGATACTTAAATTATTTAAATATTGCATGAATTGGTGTGATTTGTCTTAATTTTTTCCAGCTTGATTGGTTGGGTGTATTTGGGGAGGGGAAGGGTTCACATATTTCTCTGTCCCTGAATATAGTAATCCACCTGTGCTTTGTCTGTTTGTGCTGGGGCAAATACTTTCAGCTTCATCACTGGATGCAGCATTTTTTCTAGAATATTAGTAGTGAGAAAAAACAGAAATTGAAAATAGAAGAATATGTGCAGAATAAATAAATGTGTATAGCATGTATAATATGCATCAAATATGATCAAAATATCAAATTAACATGAACTATAGCAGCATTTGAAATAATCTAGTATCTTTTTATAAATTACTGGGGATCATATATGATGTGTGTGTGTACCCATATTAATATAAATATATAAACATATGTATAGTTATCTTATGTTCCATAAAGAGCTGCACAAAAATTGACTTTAACACCTATTCATTGCTTTGGAAAATAGATTCAGCTATGATTGATTTCGAAGTCACATGTTTCAATGCTGGTTCTAAACCTGAGTGAGATTTGAAAATCTGAGGTTTGTGCTTCCCATTGTTTATTATGGGACATTAAAAAAAAAAAAAACGAGCAAAGTATAACCTTCTGTTTCTCAGAAGTGGATACTTCTACATGCGTAACAGCCTATTAGGGAGTGACTATGCCTGACAATTGTGTAAAAATAGGTGCAGACTTGTTTTTTCATGTTCTCTGTCTATGTATGACCTTTTATTTCTTTATATAATTGGATAAAAACTCTGGGAATAGTTGTCCTTTCTGATGGGAGCATTCCTGGCAAACCTTAGAATTATCATTGCAGGTGTTTTTTGTGCAAAGCAGATGTGACATTTGGAGAATATCCAAAAGAGCACGTGTCATCTCCCTGTATTCCTTATGGTCCATTGTTCTAAAAATGATGGCCTAGTACAAAAACAGCACAGTGGTCTAAGTGTAAGAGGAGTCCTGTGTTTCGAGGTCAGTGTTGAGTGGTCCTTTTCTTCCTCCTGTATTCTTTTTTGATGCTTTGCATGAGAATTGGATACACAGAGGTATCTCCAATCAAGAAACTAGAAAGTTTTGGAAGGATAGGTTTCAGGATTAGGGAATTATGATGGCTAGTAAAACAAAAAGAAAATGTAAGGCTTTTTCATAGTGGAGTTTGGTGTCATTGAAAGAATGACCATTTCATGGTCCTATCTTTGTCCATTTCAAAGCACAAAATTAGATTGCCCCTGGTAAAACTTGTGCTATAATTAGAAGGGGAAGCTGCTGGTTCCTGAGCCCTGCTCCCCTGCCCCATCATTGTTCAGAAAAAGAAAGGAAAGGGCACTCTTGTGGAGACTTGATCTCCCTTTCTGAAGCCCAAAACAGGAAGGGGTTTTTTAAACTCATTTTGTACTGTACAATTCAAAAAAACCCAAACAAAAAATAAAAAAGATGTGGGGAATTAAAATGAAATATTGCTGTTTCTTTACATGAGATGGAAGTGAATCTATTAATATGAACATACACACTCTATGTACCTCTATATATTTTATGAATAGCAAGCTATACTACTCTTATTGAAGATAGTTATTCATAGACATCAACAAAAACAGCCTGGGTATCCATGAATTTGCCCATTCATACATTATGCCTAAAAGCCACCCATTCAAATACTGAATGTTTCATCACATTCTCTACTCATTGTGTTATTTACACGTGTCAAAAAGGTGTGGAAAATGCATTTATATTGACCTTGCATTATGTTCCAAAAGGTAGGCAGATAATTAAGAAGAACATGCAGAGCTGTAAATATTAAAGAATTTTCCATCTCAGGAATTTTTCCAAATTATTACCACCTCTCATAGGAAGCAGCCAGTGGGCTTGGTAAGTAAGGCAAATGTTAGCTGTACTGTACCTCCAGCAATTGGGCAATTTAATAAGGCATCTATGAAAAATGTTGTTGCAATAAATTCAAGTGCATCAATTTTTGCTGAAGGAGATTTAACATAACTTCCACTACATCTTCTGAAATAGAAATCAGCAAAGTACACCATTGGCTGGGCAAAACAGAGTGCTTCAATACATTATTCCATTCTTGCTTAAGACACAATATATCATTTATTCACTAATATTAGATATTTATAAACATGAATCATGGGCTTATGTAGCTAATAAACCTCAATCAATACATCTGATAGTGAAGAGAGCTTTGAAGCTGAAAAAGTGGCAGGGTCAATCCTTGATTCTAACAAATGTTTCAATTGCACTTATTCAGCTGTAGCTGACAATTCATAATTAGCACATAAAAGTGAGAAAGGCAGAAAGTTATCACTGGGACCCACAAACTGGTCCAAACATCAGCCTGTCAATCCAAGTCTGCCAAACTGTCAGAATCTGGGCTTTTCTGGGCTCCATGTGGTGGTCAGAATGAGAACACCCACCTCTGTACAAGCAGGATTAGTCCTAGGCTGTGGTGGAAATCTCGGCCTTTTGATGGCCAACTTTTGGGAGCCTTGGGAAAGAGCTGACTCGTCCCATCAGAAGACGTCTCAGCATCACAGGATTTCCTGTTGCCATAGTCCCTGCATCCTGCTCAGTTATCCAACCTCAAGAGGTTGCATCGTGTCTGACCCTTGCCATATATCTTGCCTTTGCTATGGTGCCTCAGCAATGCAAGTTTTCCTGCTATCTGTGGTTCATCTCCTGCAACTTTTCTTGCCGCATGTTCTACCCAGTTATCCTGTTTTGGGGTACCTGCAGCTCTGTTTGTCTTCCTGGTTCTTGACCTTGGCTTGTCCATGACCGTGTCTATGTCTTGCTCTGATAACATCCTTTTGGTTGCTGACTTTGGCCTGCTCTGTGATGATGACTTGGCCTTTGCTATTGGACCTCATTACTGGATTTTGGACACTGCATTGGCTTGAGTTCTGCCCTGGTCCTGGTGCCTCTGTCTTGCCTCCTGTCATCCACATCCCAACCCTGGACCCAAATGCAAACAAATGTTTTTTTGTTTTTTTTAACCTATCTCACATGCTTGTTTGAAGATAAAGTGGAAAGGAGAATGATCATGCCGGTCACCTTAGGCTCCTTGCAATAGAAAAAAATCTGAGTATAAATGTAAAATCATACAATATTTTCTATTGTTTAACCTAAACTTAAACTCATAAGTGATAGTTGTGCATTTCATAACAATGATAGGTTAACATGATTCACATGCTCTTCACTGTTTTTGTTGCTTTTGCCAGTATTAAATGTGCCATTAAGGAGTACTTTTGAGGTTTAATTGGGTGTCTTGTCTTGATTTTAAATAACTGCATGATATTAATAGTTAATATTATACAACTGTATAAGTACTGTTTCAGTCTTAGATATCTTTCCAGAAACTGAGGGTAGCTCTGACATATACTTTCCTTCTGCTCTGGGGAAGGATATACCTAAAGTCATGAACACTTAGGTATACTTCTGTGAAATTATGTCCCACCAAAGTCAGCAGAGCTTACTCTCAGTTTACATGTTTTGTTGCTTTGTGTACATCTATGAGAGTCATCCAAGCAATGTGTGAAGTAACAACAAGTAGCTTTCACTGATGGATTTATGGAGTACATCGAGGATGCTGGACCTCTTTCATCCTGACAGCCATATTCAGTTTTAGGGGCCACATTAAAGTGATGAGACAGGATTGAAGGCAAAAGAGGCTAGACCAAAAAACCTCAGATACTGGCATATGTTTATACCTCTTACTACCACTAACTAATCCTCAGGAGAGTCATTTCAACCTCTCAGAATGAGAAAACACCTAGAAAATCAGGAAGAACCCGACTTGGTAGGTCAGATTTGGCCTTCAAGCCTGCATGTCTGCACCCCTTTTCTATATCATTCCATAATATTTGAGTTTGCAGGTGTATTTGTGCATGGGATCACAAGCTTCCTCTTTAGTTTTAGGAAAATGCAGGAGGAACTTCAGAATCTGCCTCCTCTTTTTTGTCCCTTTTTCTCAAAACAGTGTTCTTCCGATAAAGCTTTATAGGAGACAGACCCTGTACCAGTTGAAATGTGTGGTCTGTTGCCAAAGCTCAGTGGAAGTTCTATAAAGCTGGATTGGTCCCTGTGTGTCAGATCTTGGGGGAGAATTTTATAATCAAAGTTTAACAGCATAAATGTCTATGGTTAGTACAGTCAAGGACATCTTTCCCAGGTTTGTGAATAAAAGATATTATCACCTCATATAAAGGAGGAAGGAGAGATGAGGTGCACAAACCTGAACTGTGCATTTGGGACTAGTTTAAGGCATAGTGCTTTGTAAAATCTGATAGTAAAACCAGACTTCCCTGAAGCTTTATTTGGCAGTTTAGAAATAACCTGCTTTATTTCTGCATATAATAGATGCATGCCTCATGTGTATCTCAAGGCCTAGTTCAGGTGCTGAGGCTGAGTTTGCTGAGGACATTTTAAAATTCTTACAATATCTTTGACTTCAGATGAATATGGATGCCACTGTGCAGTTAACATCAAAGGAAATAGCTCTGTGGTTCTTTCAATTATTGTCTATTGCATTCATTAAATACATTCACAGCTTTTTGAAGATTATTGGTTCCTTTATGAAACTACATGAAAAATATTATATCTCTATGTTGATATAATATTTATATTTTTGCAATTATATTGGTTGTAGTTTAATATTAAAAGAAATGAGAAATGGAGACCAGTGAAAATGAACAGGATTTCTGAGAATGCCTTGTTTGTTGTGTTCACATTTTCGTTAATTTCTCAG
This sequence comes from Varanus komodoensis, assembly GCF_004798865.1. NCBI lineage: Eukaryota > Metazoa > Chordata > Lepidosauria > Squamata > Varanidae > Varanus > Varanus komodoensis. The sequence goes on from NW_025335438.1 coordinate 18,401,541, forward strand.
GCATACTTTTTTAAAAAATTCCAGTCACATAATACCATTCTACCAAGTCACTGAATTCCCAGTCACTCACAACATGAAACACTTTCTAAATAAAATATGGTAAGGAATGACAAGGTGTGTGCGTGTATGTGTCTGACTGTCTCCGTTGGAACTGAAGCACTGTATCCACTCGAAAGCAGAAAACATCAGCAAAATTCTTCCATTCTAGTAGAAGATAAAGGAGGTAATTCCTATCATGTGCAGGAATGGGCAAATGCCAAAGGATGGGCCAAGTCCAGATCACAAGGCTTCCCATATGGCCTGCAAGCTGTTCTCCCAGGTCCTGCCCATTCCTCACACAGTCCTGTACCCAAAAGGGGTTTCTTAGCTCAATATTACAAGAAGGGTTATTTTTCTGTTTTGTACCTTTCACAATAGCTTTTGTGCTGAAAGCTTGTATGCAGAGAGTGCAGTTAAACTTTTGAGTAACTAAAGTAGGAATTTCATTTCCAAAATGAACACAGTGAGATTTAACAGTCAAGTAAACCTAGACAGGATCAGTCTGTACGCAGTTACACATTCCAGGAATTTGTTGGGTAGGAGTAAGCTCCGCTGTAAAACTGCAGATGTCTTCATGATGATCAAACATAGCACTATGCCTAAATACCAATGATTATCAGCAGTGCTTTTTTTGTAAGAAAAAAGGTGCCGGAACGAATGAAATTATTTACCTTTTGCCTGTAGTCAATCACTGTACACACAACCACACACGTCAGTTGTGTAACAAAACATAACAGTCGCCACCTGCAGTAAGCACTCAGCACACGACCAATCACAAGCCAAGCAGTGCCACAAGCTGAGCAGCACCATCACAACCAGCGTGGACGCAGTACACATGCATTGGATTCGAAACACAAGCAGCCTGCACGCACCATTTTAATGATTTTGCTGCCGACCTGCTATACTCAACAGAGCAATTCAAATCCATGTGGACCAAACATCAAATTTTCAAAAGTTACTTTTAAAACTTGGAAAATCTGTTGAAAAAGGTGCCAGAACTCCATTCCAGTGCGTTCTATGACCAAAAAAAGCACCTATTATCAGAGATGACTATTAGTTGTCTGTGGTATATCCTGAACAGAGTTAACTAAACTTATCAGTCACATATGAAAGTAAGATCTGAGATGTAGAATCATTTCTCCTAGGCGAAGTCCAGACTTGTTCCCACTGTCTGGAACAGGACAATGCCTTCTAGTTGTGGAATGGACTACAAACAGTGAAGAATCTTGCTGGTGTGCAGACATGTACATATTGGAGTTGGGGGTAATTTTCAACTAACGCCCTGCACGCATACATGCATGCACACAAGCACACAAATCTTCCCACAATGTTCTGAAGGATTGGACTGCTGCAAGGAAAAGTGAGCAATAACCAAAAATGTTTCCTTCCTCCAGAAAGAGTATCCTGCAAGCAGAAGGAATGCTGGATCCAACCCCAATCTTTACTGCATATTTTAATTAGCCCCTAATGCAAAATAAGCTAGTTATTTTAAGTTTACAAGCTAGATCAGAGAACATTAAGCATATTACATAAAAACGAACACTTTAGCTTTTTTTCCCCTGGAATAAATTTTTCTTTAAATGGAATTTCACTTCAAGCGGAGTTTGATGATAGTCATCATTGGAAAGTACAGACTGAAATCCTTTCAGACATTTTTGAAGTGCTATTTTGACACAATGTAAATTGCATTTTCTAGTATCTGTGGGAGCCTAACAGTGTTTTAATGTGTATTATGAATAATATTAATACAAAGGTTCATGGTGATGTACTTATCCATGAAGAGTTTATGTACTCTTCATTGAAGAAAATGATGTTGGGAAAACATTATATATGAGGCTTAATACATTTACACTGTGTCATATCTAAAAAAGCCATTTCTTACTTATGATAATACCTTAAAAGATAAAAAAAAAATCCCAACTAAGGTTGTTTCCACACGAAGTGGTGTCTCTGGCATTTCTATCTGTTGTTCATTCATTTTTTTTGCAGGAGCTCTAAAATTGCTGCCCACCATCTTCTTTGGGTTGCCCTCTCCTGCTCCTACCTAATACACTTTATGGTGATTTTCCCATCTCCACCCTAAGAAAATGAAATAGCAGTACTGTCCTTTCCAGAATGGGAATACACAGCTCTGCTAAGGCTTGTCAGGATTCCTATGCATTGAACAGTTAAGAAAATGTCCTGCACATGAGGAAAGCCTATGTGCAAACTATGCACTTCACTTCTGCTCAGAAATACAGATATCCATGAGGTATAGAGTGTAGAGGGCAGTAGGTGTAATCATGGTGTCCTGGAAAGTGATACCATCACTTGCTAAAACACCATTAGTTTATAAGTTGTCTGTAACTATTAGCTTTGATGTTCCCATCTAGTTGTCTGGAACTATTAGCTCTAATGTTATAAATTGTCTCGAACTATTAGGTATGATGTTCCCATCTAGTTTTATGTGGAACTTCTGTTTTAGATTGTGGCCTATTTATGGTCTGGAAGGAGGCAATGGGTGCCCAATTTTCAACCAGCCATTGTAGTTATGCTTCTAATAGCTTCATGTGGCAATAGATGGCAATAGATGCTTCAGCAAAATATCACAGAAGATGACTGCCTCTTCCCTTTGAACTGCGTAGTTCATTAATGTACTTTACAAATTAGGTGTTCATTCTGTTGTTATTGTATGCTGTTAAGCTTGCCCAACTTATGGCAACCTAATGAATGAAATATACATGCATTCCTCCAATAGCCAATATCTCCACTCCCCAATAACCTGTCTTTGAGTGCCCTATTCAGCTTTTGTAAATGCAAGGGTAGACTTCCATTATGAAATTGACCTGTTTCATAGTTAGTCTTCCTCTTCTGCCTTCAACATTCCTTAGCACTATATCTTCTGTAGGGTGTCTTGCCTTCTTATGACGTGCCCAAAGTGCAACTGCTTCAGTTTCATTATATTTGCTTCCAGGAAATGTTATGGGTTGATTTGCTCTAGGACCTGACCTACTCATTCATCTTTCTGTCAGTTCAGCATATTTGCAAAGCTCTCCTCACATGCTACATTTCAACTGCATCATTTTCTTCTTGTCCATTCATCGCAGCCACGAACAGTTATTTGGAATACAATAGGTGATCTTGGCTTTGGTCTCCAATGAAACATCCTTACACTTGATGATCTTTTCTAGTTCCTTCACTGCTATTCTCCCAAGCCTCCATTAGCCAACTAATTTCTCTAGTTTCTTGGCTACAGTCTCCCTTTGAATTGATGACTAAGCAAAGGTAGGCAAAATCTTTCACTATTTCAATTATTCTGTCATGTGATTTTTGTTTTCTTAATGTTCAGCTGCAGTCTTGTTTTTGCACTTTCCTCTTTCAGTTTCATCAGGAGTCATTTTAATCAATTGCTGCTTTCTGGTAGTAATATGATATTTATCTGGATATCTTAAATTACTCATGTATCTTCTGCCAATTTTCATTCCTCCTCCTTCTGATCCTAATCTACTCTTCCTTATATGTTCTGTGTACAGACTGAACAGACAGGGAGACAGAATACACCCTTGTCTGACACCTTCATTTATAGGAAACCATTCTGATTCTCCATATTCCATCCTAACAGTAGTTTCTTGTCCATGATAGGTTGTGTACACCTATTCCTAGCTTTAAGGTATCTAGGACTAAAGTTAGGAGATTCATCCTAATTCAGGGCACGGGCATCTTATGTTAGATATACCTGTGTTCCAGTATGTAAAATAGTGAACAGTGGTATATTTGCAAATGCTGAAGGACAGGACCTAAGCATGACAGTTCCCACCAAGCCCCCAAAGACAGTCCAAATAACTTGTGCTGTATAACTTCCTTATCAAAAAGTCCCAGTACATAATGCATGACCACAATACTATGCATAGTTACTCAGATGTTATCAAAATAATCTTCACAAAACTGAAAGGTGGTGAGAAAGGTAAAGTGTTAGTCATTGCATGGACTAGGTACATGAACTTTGTTTTCAAAGAATTATCCCGCCTCAACTTGATTACTGTTCTCCCTTGCTGACTTCTGCTATTCCATGGATAGGCAACATGCTGCCCTTTAGTAGTTCTGAGCTACTGCTCCCAGTCATACTAGCCAGCATGATCAATAGTCTGGAGTCATGGTCCAAACCATCTGGAGTACAAATGGTTGCTTACTCCTGATCAACACCAACTTGTCATAAGCAACAGCAAAATCTGAATGGCTCATTATCGTCTCATTATTTGCCTTTTTCTTGTGGCAGCAGTGGTTCATTTCAGTGGCCATGGCTCGATGAATGCCTTTTAATTTTGTACTTGCAAGGGCAAGTAGGGCCTGTTACTTATGTTGGTGCCTCAGCAGATGATGTCATCATTTCTGCACCCCTTATCCTCTGCACACTGCTAACTAAGCATAGGTTCTCAGCTGTATTGAGCCCTATCACCTCTCTTTCATTGCAAATAGAGTGGCCTTCTAGACATCCCATTCCATTTGTTATTTGTAGGCATGAGGATCTCAAATGCCAATACAAGGCATTTCAGTGGGCATTGTAAGCAAATTACATTGCCTAAGTCCCAAACTGAAAAATAAGGTTTCCACAGGGCAAGAGTCTGAGTCTGGAATCCTGAAATAATTATCTGCAGTAGCCACTAATAAATTCAGTTGCTTTGGGAGACTGTGTTTCCATTGAGAATATGTGGTTTCAGTGCTAATGGCTTATATTTCTTCTCTTCATTTCTAAAATTGAATAATCTTTCCAAGGCTTTTAGAGCATTAGTTTATCTAAGGCTAAAAGTTATAAACAAACTCATTTTGCATCATTTATTTGCTCTGAGTATCTCCTTGCCCCATATCTGTAAAGCATATATAGCTCTCCACCCAGTTATTATAGCACTTGAAACTGGAGATTAACTATGTGTGTTCTGATTGCCCCTTACATTTGCTAGGTATGTTACAAGTTTAAGAATTAGGTCATTCATTTTGGAATAATCTAGATTGCTTCATTATGCATATTATGCAATATTTAAAAGCGTGTCAGGGTAAATACATTTGATACAACATCTTTTAGTAAGAACTCTTAAAATTGTATGACAATGATGATGATGATGATGATGATAGCAATGATGATGATGTCAAAATCTTTCTTGTTTTTGATGGAGCTAAGTTTGTTGCAAGGGTCTGCCTCTTATACGGTTGAACTTACCACAAACGCTAATGTTGCTTGCTATTTCAATTTATTAATAGCAATTATTAGTAAGAAAGAAGAAACTATAATAATATGATTATAATATAATAATATAATAATTCGATTTTCAGAATAGAAAATCAAATAATATATAATAATTTGTATTATTACATTTGTATTATAACATATAATAATTTGCTCATATAATAATTTGATTTTCAGAACAGAAAGCCTTACAGGTAGCAGGGTTTATTTTTCAACTAAACTATTTATGTGCATGTTTGGAACACAACAGCTGACCCTTCATGATGTGATTAAGCATGTTGCCTTCATTTTCATTTCAAACAGAATGCATGGTTTTCTTGGGCCCATTGTAAAAGCAGAAAAACAATTATTTTATGCATGGCTGATGATAGTGATGAAGACTCAGTAGGGGACACAGCAGGAAACTCCAGAATGCCCAGTGCTTCAAAACAGCACATTCAAATGTCAACATGTGTAAATTTGGTTTGAACTTGATTTTATATTATATTTTATGTTATATTTACAAATTTTCAATGTAAGCAGTATAATTTAATCTTAAACTGCCTATTTAACAATGCAATTGAAAGCCATATCTCTTCATAAGAAGTTAGACAGTGTCCAAGGCAAAGCTTTTTTTTTTTTTAATCAGTTGTTCAAAATTAATTCAGTTTGACTAGCAAGTCCATGTTTTGGCATGATTCTGCAGAATTTTGCAGAACTGAATGCTTTACAATACCATGCATGATGTAGAGCCAGGCAGCAAGCACCTGATGTTTGTATAATATAGCCTAATAAAAATCACACTTTTAAATTATATATTTTTCTTATTGAAATATTAATAGATTTCCTTGATAGAAATGAATCATTAACTTTCCTTAACCTGGAAACTGATTTCTCCAGGATATTTTAAGAAAAGCTAGTTTTGTTTAAATCAAATACTCTAGGTTTTGAAAGGAATATATTATTGCTTTATTAATAACCTTCTTTTGTCTGAAATCTGTATTTCCTTTAAGCCCTCCATAAATCTTGCAATTTTGAATAAACTTATTATTGATGATAATATCATGCCTACAAGTAGGTGCTTTACAATAGGAAGGATCATGAGTCATGCCCATATGTTTATAATCTAACATGCATGACTCATATAGGAAGAAGTGTTCAGGGGAAGGGCTGAATGATTAAGGGAAACAGAAGTAGCACAGTTTTAAAAAATCAATCTGAGAAAATATGTGCAAAATCATTTGAATATGCAAAAATATAGGAGGAAGGCAATTCTAAGGGTAATTAGTTATAATGAAGTACAAGAAGCAGAAAAACGAGGCATTTTCATTTTTTTAAATGAGATTAAAAATGTATTTTCCCCAAAGAAGAAAGGCAGTGTACAAATGTCATTTTTAATCACCTCTTTATCATCACTATGCCCTTGTGAAATAGAAGAAGTCAAGGGCCATTTCCAGGTTTGAGGTCCCTTAGCCAAGGTTGTGACAACACAGATTCAGGCTAGATAGCAGGAAAATTTTCCTCACTGTCAGAGCAATATGACAGTGGAACCAGTTGCCTAGAGAGGTCATACTATAGGCAATAGTATACTACAGACTGACTACAGACATTCAAAAAGAAACTGGACAGCCATCTGAGTGGGATGGTGTAACTTGGTGTCCTGGAACAGCAGGGAGTTGGACTTGATGGCCTTCATGGCCCCTTCCAACTCTCCTATTCTATAATTCTATGGTTCTAATGATCCTCCATGGGCTTCCCTCATGGGCTACCTTGCACTCTGTCCTGTGAGTTTACCAACATGATAGGTGGGAGTGATGGGGAGGAGTGTAATTTTTGCTACCATGGGCCCTGCTGTGGCACTTTTTTTATTTCTCAGCACTCCATTCTCCACCATGAGTTTGCCTTAGCCAACTAGTGATGCAGGTGAGGCACAATTGCCTGCTCTACACTTCTACCATTTCCAGAGGCATTTCTCCTTTGCTGTTGGCCAGGAGATACATTTTGTTAATACACTACCTTATTGTTTTCCACTGCTTCTAGAACACATGGGGGAAGAGTTCCAAGATGTTAGAGAGAAGAAAGACATTGGTTGTTCTTGTGTCTGCAACTGCCTTGCCCATTGCTTTTGTTGTATTTTTTTTTTTTTTTTTTTTAAGAGGAGACTACCACTGGTTGCGGTGGTAACTGGCCAAGGTCATCCAGTAATCTTCGTGGCCAAGTTGGGATTTGAACTTCAGGGTTCCTTGACCTAGTCTAACCCACTCACCATCACACTGCATTGCTTTCCAAGATAATGGTTTAAAAAGGAAATGTACAAGAAAAGCATGATGATGAAAATGAAATGAAATATAAGGTGGATCCACTTAAATTGTAATAAAATTAGGGCATTTTAAATGCCATATGACAGGTGAAATTTCTACTGAAAATATAGTTCCCCAGCTAGACACTATTTTGTAAAATGCTTTGGTATAAGAATGATTTTACTGACATGAAGGTGAAATGTGATGTGGCACCTTTGAATTCTTTACTGTGCTGCATGCTTTTATAATCATAGCTTACTTCCCTGCTCAGATGGCAAACAGAGTTTACTGGATGCAAGCAGGGAAAAACAGAAGCATGGTGGCAGATGCCTTCTCCATGCTTGGTGAGCCAAATATCTGCAATGAACCTACATATATAGAATTTATGCATACAATTGAGAACACTGCAAAAAGCAGAGTGACTTATCATGGGGAGAAAGGCTATTCCAAAATTATTTGAGTCAGTTAATAATCCATTCAAATAAACATCTAACTATCTGAGCACCATTTAAGGTAGAAATGGCTACAAATGAAATTAATATAAAATCTTGCATTGCCTTAAGTCCTTCTTTCAAGGAAGACCCTAATGTCATTGATAGTGCTAATTTCTAATACAAGATAAGCAGTATGTGTTGAGTTGGAGGGTGGATGTTGGGTTAAATGTCCAAAACTAAAATCTCATACTTTTTGTTTAGATTGCTTAGTTTTGGCTTATAAAAGTCATCAAGGAAGGGCTAACCCTTTGGTCCAGGTAGGTCATCTTTCCCAGAAGAAGTGGTACCTTAAAGAACAGTAGTGAGATCACATCTCAAGAAATCCTCCCTTGACCTGGAGGAATTAAACAACTACAGGCTGGTAGCAAATATTCAATTTCTGGACAAGGTTCTAGACAGAGTGGCTGCAAATCAACTCTGGGCACTCTTGAATGAAACTGAATATCTAGATCCATTTCAATCAGGGTTTAGGCCTGGTTTTGGCAGGAAACAGTCTTGGTTGCCCTATATGATGTCCTAGGCTGAGAGTGGGAAATGAGGAGTGCAACCCTGTTGATACTGTTGGAGCTTTTGCTAGTATTGACCATGTTATCCCACAGAAGCTGGCTGAGATGGGAGTGGTCCTGCTCCTACTTGGAAGCCTGCCTCCAGAAGGAGGTGTTTAGGGAATATCTAGCAAGGAGTTCCTCATTCTGCCCCATGTAACATCTGCATGGAACTGCTGAATGAAGTCATCCAGAGTTTTGGGTCACACTGTGATTAGTATGCTGATAACACCCAGCTATATTTCTCCTTTTCATTGATAAAATCTGTAGGTAAGCTACAGCCTGTTCTAGAAAAGGGTCACACTCCCCATGAAGAAGCATGTTTGTAACTTGTGGTTGCTCCTTTGTCACTTGAGGCTCAGGTGGCATTGGTGGCTTAGAGTACTTTGTACTAGTTTTGGCTAGTGGTCCAGCTGCACCTCTATCCGGACAGGGAACACCTGGCTTCAGCAATGTATGATCTGATAATCAATAAATTAGATTACTGCAATGCACTATACATTGGGCTGCCCTTGAAGAAGGTTCAGAAGCTGCAGCAAGTGGCGAATGTGGCAGCCAGATTAATAACTGGGACCCAGAGGTCCAAACATGAGACCATTTCTGGCCTGTTCATATGCTTCTGGTCCTAATTCAAGCTTCTGGTCCTAATGTATAAAGCCCTACATGGCTTGCAACTGCAATACCTGTTGGAGTGCCTCTCCCAATCCTGATCTACCTGGACACTATGCTCAGCCTCTGGGGTCGTCCTGTTCAAGAGGATTAGAGGGTGGTAACCAGGAGGAGGGCCTGAAGGAGGCCCAACTGTTTCAGTGGTGGCCCTCCATCTTTGGAACAACCAACCTGCCACAGCCTTCCTGGCACCAATTTTGCTGCCTTTTCAGTGCCAGGTTAAGACATCCCTCTTCTCAGAGGTCTTTAAAGACCTCCCTGATCATTCAGGGGCTTGACACAATTAGTCAGGTGCCTTTCTTTTAGTCTTGGCCAGGTCTTTTTAAATTGTCTTCCAATGTTCCTTTACGTAATTTTAAATTAATTTTTAATTCTTATGCTACCTTTGGAGGAATTTAATGCCCAAAGGGGTTCACTGAGCATGCAGGCCTGTCACAGAAGCCGTATGAATGGCTATCAATTAATACATCTCTATGCAGACTGCATTCAGCACTATTGGTTTAGTATCTCTCTCTTTCAACAGTGCAACCATATTTAAAGTCGACAAAACAATGTCATTATGCCCATTTTGAACCAAAGCTACTAACAATAAACCAACTTGTTTTTGGATATGTGCTTTCTGAATGCTTTGCCAATGCATGGAATGAATAATTATAGATTCATTGTGTATACTGAAAGTTTACAATTATGACATGAAATTATGCTGGTGTAACTGACAATTTGCTAAATTTACTCTAAAGGGTCCAGGTTCTTAAATCATTAAATGCACATAGTAATAATAAGTTTCATTGGCCACTGGCTTTATGCCTAATCTCTGTTTCTTTCCTTACAACATTAGGGCCATCAATAGATTCTTCAATATCTTTTTCTGCCTTCTGTCTCTTTTGGCATAGTCCTAAGAAGTTAAGGAGCTGTTGAGACTCTCCTGTCCTCCTGCCTTAGTATTCTGATTATAGTGAATTTGTACTAAGGTGTAGACTTCTGCCTGGGCCGTACTGTTTCCAACTTGCATGATACAATAGAATGCTCTTCCAAACAGACAAACAAATGAACAAACTCTTCAACTCTGAAACAATATACCAGAGAAAAGTGATGCAATCTAGAACCCTCCATAACATGATAGTTTTCTATGCGGAGAATTTTGAGTATTTTAATTTTTTTCTGGGATGGTGGGCAGAGAACATATAAATCCCACTGAAGTCTGAACAGGTACAGTCTAGACACAGGTTGACCACTCCACTGAGAACTAGATCTAAATGAAGCTAATCAGTAGAAACCAAGAAGGCTTCCAAGGAATGTGCAATTTTCATAGATTTCTCTTCCTCCCTCTAGACTTCATGACACCGTAGAGTGTGGGACCCTTAATGTGTAACACCTGCATTCAAAAAATGCACACACAAAAATAAATTTGCTTAATTGTAATATAAAAAGGGCAAGTTGATCAAAGTAAACAGCAAATGGATTATCAAAATGTTATCATACGCATTTATAATGCAAGTTGCTGTGCCATTGGTTCCCTAAGTCACAGTGTAGCGTCAACAGTTCCAGGAATGGTTATATTGCTGCTTCCAGTTTCAACCAGTGGCTTCTTTGTGATACCCAAGAATGACAGACAGACGCACCAATGTTTTCATTGTTGTTCTTCCTCTTTTTAATTTAATTTAATTTCTTGTCTGCTTGCTTTGAAAATGTCTCAGAGGATAAAGATGCAGAGTTTGATGCCACAGTTTCCTTGGCTTAAACTTACAGACAATTTATCTTATAGTATAGATAAGGTAGGGACTGCGGGTGGCACAGTGGTTTACTAGTGGCTGCTGGGCTGGTTGATCAAAAGGTCGACGGTTCGAATCTGCACAACAGGGGGAGCTCTCATTGCTCTGCCCCAGCTCCTGCCAACCTTGCCGTTCGAAAGCATGCAAATGCAAGTAGATAAACAGCGTTCCAAGCACCTCAGTGTTTAGTCATGCTGGCCACATGACCATGGAAGCTGTGTGTGGACAAATGCTGGCTCCTTCAGTTAGGAAATGGAGATAAGCACCACCCCCAGAGTCAGAGATGACTGGACTTTAATGTCATGCGAAAACCTTTAGCTTTACCTTTTTATAATATAGGTAATATAGTAGGTAATATAGTATCTTATTACTAAAGATATGTAGTAAGAAAATATAATTATAAACTGGAAATATATTGCTAATAACTAAATAGTGCAAATAGTATAGCATAGTACAGTTGCAGGTGTACCCTAGATTCTTCTTTCATGAGAACCAAAGTCAAGGCAGATTCCAGAAGCTCAAAATCTACATTTTTCAGATGATGTTGCATGTTTCCACTGATTTTGTTAAAAGACCACCCCCCTGCAAAAAAATCTTGACTCATATATGTAAACTGTGTTTTATATTCTATTATCTTAAACTATTGAAGCTCAGCCCAACTTAAGCGCTCTTTTGGCTATTATTTGAAAACATATTTATATTTTATATCTGGTGCTGCTAATTCACTTTTCCTTGTGGTAAAGTTCAGAATTTCATCACTGATTTGCTAGGATTGTTGTAGATTTGTCTAACAATATGCATCTCCTGTTTGTTCCTTAATATCTCTTTGATTTCTATGGACAGGTTTGGGGCATGCTGTCCCTTCAACTCATACTTAAGAGAGTTGGGAGGGATACAGCATATCCCAAGCCTGTTGATAGAAATCAAATGAATGATTGGATTTTAATCTATTTTTTCCTATGAATTTAATAAATAGACTTGACTTGGGTAGCAATTCAGATCTATAAATCATTCACTTTCCCTGCCTCATGAATTACATCCCTTTATTGTGCCAGCTGGTACTGCATCTATCTCCCACCCTGTCTCCTCCTCTCTTTAACATAAATGTCCTAGTTTATTTCACTCCAAAATGGAAGGTCAGTGAAATACCAAAGTGTAACCTAAATCCTCCTCTCTGTCACACCTGTATTAGGGCCAGCTGCACTGAGACTAATCATTAACTATTTACATGGCCAGTCTCTGGGATAAGCACAGATCACAATATTGTGGAGCAGTGTCCAGGGCAAATTCCCCCAGTCATAGTCAAAAAGGGCTTTCAAACAAACCAGAATGTTTTACCAAAAATTTAGAAAATGGCTTCCTTCATTCTAAATCCAGTTCCATGTCCAGCTGGAGCCCAGAGCACCTCAGTGATGTCGTCAGGAATGCAATGGAATCCAAATCATTCCAATGAACTTCCAAATGTGACCAAACACCAGGAAAGCTAGGAAATATTGTTTACTAGATTCTAATGGCTAATGTGTAGAGTTCCCATTACAGGTGACCTTATCAAAAGGTAGAATAAGGCAGATGCCCTTTAGTACACTGGAAGATCTGTCCCATCTTGTAAACTTCTACTGCTGCTATCTATGTAGTAGACCTTTTTATTTAATCAATATTTTAATAAGTTTTAATATTGAATTGTATTATTGTATTTTATTAACTGCAGCCAGAGTGGGTCATCAATTTATTTATGATTCTAGCCATCCAGAGATGTTAGTAATTGGATGGCATACAAATTTTATAAATAAATAAATGGTGTGAGGGCCGCATCCCATCATTTGCCCCATGTTATAAGGAAAACAAACAAAACCTTAGGACAACAATGTTTTCTAGTTCTCCTGATGTCTGTTACAGAATTCCAGTATCAGAGGTGGAAAGAAAGAGGTCACCTTCTCTTTCTTTGTTCCATTGCCACTGCTAAAGCAGTGTGTCAAAGGAATGTATGAGAGAAGGGAGACTTGGAGATGGGCAGGTATGTTGGAAAGAAGAACAAGGACTTGCCCTTTTCTTACTCAAATGTTCAGCCAGCTTGAAGACAAACAGCTCTTTAATGCTTGGAGTGACATCCCTTATTGGCTCAGGAGGATAGCATGTCTATGACTCTGAATTTTTCACAGAACCGGTTCGTGGAAAGCCCCTTTCTATCTGATGCTGGAAACATTGCATGGGTCTTGTGAATGGATTCTTTCACTCGAAATTTCACCTACTGTGGGAATTTAGAAGGTCTTTGTCAAATAGCAAATTTCAAAGATGGCTAGGATAGTTTCAGTAAAATGAGTGAAATTTCTTCAGGGCAGGACCAAATTTTCCCAGCTGGTTGCAAATAAGGGCACCACATTGATTTAGAATACATTTTTATCAGAAACTCATTGCACTGCGAGCTCTGATCTTGGACCCCTTGGCAAGTGAAAGGAACCAGAAAGGCAGAAGAAAAAGCGGGGGTGAGGGTTGCCTCCTGTTCTTTAAAATGCATAATGTTAGATGAGCCTCTGAGCCCATCCAGTGCCACTCCCTTGCTGGGAGTGGGAGTTAATAGATCTTTGGCTGCATCAGATCCATTGCCTCTCCTTTTGCCATGGCACCAAACATCATTCTAGATTGTCTCCTATAAGAAATCCTATGGATGCTCTTCTATTTTCTCTTCAGCATCGAAACATTTAATCTGGAATGAACCAGCTAATTCCCAGCAACTTGCCTGAATTCTTTGATACTGAAAACTTTATGGCTTGGTAAAATAACTTTTACCAAAGATTCTGCATGTTAAAATAGCTATAACTTGGAAAAACAGCCTTAAATCCATCTGTTATGTGAAGATTAGAAATTTCCATTCCTTAGATTCATGTGAATTGTTATAAATACAATAAACACCTGACACAATTCCATATTACTAATGACTCATTTTTCACCCCAAGGTTCAACTTGCTAAATTTAGTGCTGACCAGAAGTGGAACAAAAAACAGGATCTTACAATGTTACAGACTGAGACATTTCCAGTGAATCCTACAGAAATAATAAAACTATCTTAAATAGTATCTGTCTATATTTCCAACTCTTTGTACTAATGCTAAATCCAAATATTGGAAGTTGTCCTGTGCCTGCAAGGAATAAAATATCGCTAACAGAGGTTAGTGTAAGTCACTCTAATGAAGAAACCACCTACAGGAGGATGATCAAGACATGTGTGTATAATCTCATATGTTTTCCTTTTCTCGGTCAGCAGGGTGACTAATTATTCCTTTGAGATAGGACAATGACTTTGATAATCTTCCCTGTGCTGGTGTAAAAGCCTATGCAGAAAAATAACCTATAATTTATAATTGAAACTGTATCCTCTGACTAAAAGTTGTATTGAAAACAAGCATTCGGTGCAGCCAAGGAAGTTGTTACAGGAAAGATGCAGGGATTATGTCGGCTGTGTAGATGTCACCACCCATGAAGCCCACTACATCAATGCAGATATATCCATGTGCTGATGCTAGCTAAGGTAATTAGTGTTGAGAGAAATGCTGCTGTACTGTGTGTTGGAGGGTCAAGCCATAGATGACTAGGTAAAGGAGGTAACTCAGAACTCATACTGTGGCCTGGAGGACATAGATAATTAATTCCACACACACTGTACCTTGTTCACCTAGACATGAGTCATGATGTAGGCATAAAAGAGATAGGTTGAAATTATGTGAGTGGAGCCGACTGGTGCCGGAGGTCAGACTAGATGGCCCGGGAGATCCCTTCTGACTCGCTCTGTTTTCTATGTTTCTATGATGAGGAACCAGCTCAGTTTTAGTAGTAAACCAGCAAACTATATGAAGAAAACTAGGAGTGTGTTCAGCTGCTTACAGATGGGAGTCTTACGGTGTGGTATTTCAGAGGTCAGCAATTTCATGAAATATACTTTCTGATAAGCAATCATGCTTTCTCAGAAAAAGTGATATGAACATAAGCCAGGACATGGCTATTTATATGTAGCATTACAGAGCTAGAATGACTTCAAAGGTATCCATTTTAAACCCCGTTCGATGCAGGAGGTATAATGCAAGATGAAACAACATTCCTCACAATGGCTGTCTGTATTTTGCTTAAACACATTCAATGAAGAACCCACTGGCTCCCAGATCAGTCTTTCCATGGTTCTCATACTCCTACTAAGTTTCTCCTAATGGTCTGTGTCACTATGATTATCTATTGGGTTGTTCAATTCTGCATTAATTTACAATTTTATAGAAATTCACAGGAAAAATGCATAGAAAGATAAACTTACATGAACATTTTTAAATACTTTTTTCTGAAAATATTCATTACTTAATACATTTTCTTCCAAAATACACATCTTCTAAATATCTATCTTTTTGAGCTGGTAACCATGTCACAAAGAATAAATGCTAGTGGAAAGCTAAGGTGTAATTTGTACATTCATTCAGGAGTTAAGGATCAGGTTAATTTGTATTGGAATTCATAAAGATAAAATTCTTGAAGTTACCTTGACTTGGTTCTTAAGTTGCACACAACATGCAAAGATAAAAACGTTACTCATTCCCTGTACAAATAATTAATCAATAAGATTATTTTGCATGTAGTTCCTGGATGTTAAGGTTCTCAGAAAGATGCACATGTAAAATATGGGAGCAATTGATTAAAAAATACAGAAGTGGTTAGTTGCCTATTAGACCAATGCATTGGATTTATTGAGGGCACAGTTAGTGGGGATGCCTATAATCCTCTAAACTTGGAGATTTGTGGATATTATACACAGGGTGGAAGGTCACCTCCCACCATGCCAAACACTTAAATAGCCAGAGCATGAGGGAAGGATAATGAGGTGCTGCCAGGCATCTTCTTTATTGGTACCACCAGTCTCCTCTTCTCCCTAGTTTATTTATTTACATATATTTATAGGCCACCTATAATAACTGAGGCCTTCCTAGTCGGCTTATAGTGGGAGTCTATGGAACCCCCATTCAATCTCTTGTTCAAATTTGCATTTGCGATCTTGAAGAAGCAGATGCAGTGGGGTGGGAGGAGGGCACTTTGACCTTGGAACAAATTTCCAAGATTGGAGCTAGGTGTCTGAATAATCCTAGACACAGGGTAGCACTGCTGTGGTGCACTAACCATTTTGGTTTCTGTCATGTTGGCAATTTTGTGAGTACTAAAATACACTTTGTATACTGCTTTCCTTAATATATGTATTTTTGTAGAAACCCTAATATATACACCTACTTTTTAATCAGAGAACTGTATCATACAATTTTGAAAACTGCAAAAGCCTAATAGCACTTATATTTTGATGTGCAAGTTAGTTCTGAAAGTGAGATGCAAACAATATTTTCTCCATAACTAGATTGATTTTGGCAAGTTCAAATAATACTTTGGAAATAGCTAAATACTTACACTTGCTTAAAGGTAACAAGTTTTTAAAGGGACATTTGACTTTACATTTAAATAAAAAACAAAACACTTAAAATTTAGAATTCTATGGCCTATTTTATTTTGAAATCAAATGTCAAAGAAAAAATTGACTTGCACATAGCAACAGGTTCAACAAGCATGCATTTCTGCAAGTTTGCTGTATTGTACTGAACTTAAAAGGAAAGGCTAATGACCACAATAAAAGGAGACAAGTTTAATACCAAAGATACCCATGAAAGAAGACTTGTGTGTTTCTGAAAAACATTGAGCAGAAAAAGGAAAATGACAAACGCATGTCTATGCATATATTTGAGGAAAAAATAGGCATAATGGGTCATCTTAGGATCCAAGAAGTACCCCTTTTGTAATCTTCCTTAGTTTTACATATTTTAGAACGTAAGCCTGATTTTGGGGAATTCCGCCATCCTTTTCTAACCTCTGCACTCCATTCCTCATTATTCAAAAGGGTATCTCCAACTTCCAGAAAGGCTTTAAGAAAACAAAATGAAGATATCTGTAAGGGAAGGAAAATTTATTTCATTAATTTGTGTAAGTTAGTTGATCTTAGAATGCAAGCCAATAGATCCATGCTTAAGAACATAACTTGTATGAAAGAAACATAGGCAGCAAATGTTTGAAAGGTTGTGTTTTCAAGTAAATTCATACTGGGGAAAGCAGCAGCATAATAAACACATTTCATTATTTCATATCAAGGCAATCATGACTACAGTTGCCATAGTATTTATCTTATTTCATTAAGAAAATTGCCTTGGTTTCAAATTGCCCTTTAAAAATTAGAAAAGGAAAGTATCCAGATCTACTGTTACATTTTATATATCTCCAGATTAGACTTTTTAAAATGACCCATTAAGAATGACCCATTCTTTCAAGGCAGTGCAAACTAGATGCACAATAAAGTGTTATCTGTATTTACCAAGTTCTTCAGCTTGGATTCTTTAAAATTAAATCCATCAGGCTGGGATATGGATAAGTCCTACCCTTGTATAATGCTCAGATGCCATCATTACACTATGTTTGCTATCAACTTTGAGAAGGAAAGTAAGATATGTCAGAAATTAATGGTTTGATTTTCTACAGCTGAAAGGCTACAAGGTATTACAAGGTTTCTGATCACTCACCATGATTTCCCAATGTGACCATTTCCACTTGCTTCTGATTTACTCATTTAAATCATTCTAACCTACCCCATATTAATGGATCTCAGAGCAGGATACAGTCAATAATGACAATTCTGCAGCAGCATCAAGTTAACACATAAAAATAATACTCCACAGCATAGCATATTAGTAAATCACAAGCAAAACTATGGTCAGTGAGCCTCCAAAGTGTGGACAAGTAGCTCTATCTTCACTGGATGCTGAAATCAAGCAATAATTGGTGCCAGCTGGGACTCTGGAGGGAGAATATTTCATAACCAGGACACTTCACCTGGTAAGTGCTTCTCTTGCACCTACACGGAACATAAAACTCCCAATGACAAGGTGAAGAGCAAAGGCCTCTTGGCAGATCTTAATACTTGGATGAGTGTATACAGAGAAAGGCAATTCCTCAAATATTTTGGTCCCAAACCACATGGGCCTTCAGATGTCATTACTATTACCTTGAACACAGATGGGAAGTATGTTGGCAACCATTAAAACTGGTGTGACATGGTTTCTATATGTTGTTCTAGTTGCTGCCTTCTGCAGTAGCTGCAGCTTCTGTGTTTCCATGATGTACACAGAAGGGAATGAGGTCCTAGTAAGAAGTTTCTTGCACTAGCAAGGGTAGGGTAGCAGAGTTCCACAGTGACACCTTTTGAAAGCTGATCCACAATCAGAAGAAATTAATGGTGCTTACATGTATGGAGGTGCATATGCACAATTATGACTAGAATGGCCATATTAAGACTAAGACAAAAACAATAGCTTTTGATTTTGAAAACAAGGGCAGTCCTAAATACAAAAGTCCATCCCCCTCAGTGCAAGCCAACCAGAAAGGACTGTAAGTCCAGAGATGTTATGGTTTCTTGTTAAGAAGCATCTGTACAAACATATTCAAACACATGGAAACAATAAAATTTCCAAACTGATATTTCATAAATGAACTTCAAGGGCAAAGTAAAACAATTATCCAGTAGCAATATCCTAAAAAAAGCATCTGTGATGAGAATGCTGACCTGTTGTAAACTACTGAGATGCTCATAGCTGTACAATAAACACATACACAAAGATGCAGGAAGCAACTCAACCGCTGAGTTTCTGTCATTCTAATGGCCTTATCATTAGATACTTTAGTAGTTTAATATGGTTTACTTCTGTTTTTAATACTAATAATATTCAAGAAGACAATACATTTTCCAGGATCACCTATCTGGTTGTGCTACATGAAAGGAAATGAAGCCTTGGCTCTTATATTTTCTAAGCAGCTCAGTACCAGAAGTTGAATTATTAATGTGTATAACCAACCATTGTGCATGCTTAATGAGAATGTGTGTATGATGTCTTAATGAAGAGAGAATTGTGTATGATTTCCAGTGAGCCTTGGGTAATATACTTATTTTGCCCACCTTTCCCACATTTTATGCCCATTACGGAGCAAAAAACAGGCCTTAACAAACTTGTGTATCTTAACTGCAGCTTTCATGTTCACTAGGAAATATGCACAGTGTCCATGCATCTTGGGAACATGCATGTCTGAACTTTATTTTGTACATTTTCTGAGCATTATGCACACTTTCTGATCAATATGCATATTCAACAAAACCCTCCAGAGAATATGCATATTTGAATATAAGCATAGTAATTTTGAAATTTGTCTATTTAATGTGCAGGGTCCCAAAGGAATGCCAGAGAATGTGCAGAGATCAGTACACAAGGAACAAATATTGTGTATTGCTCAATATACTTTGACTACAAGTATAGTAGAATATTCTATAGTAATGGTGAGATCAACTTGAAGGATTTATTGCAGACATTGGAGTCACTGGTGCCATCTGGCTCTAGACAGACCTAGGCTGAAAATGAAATTGTGATATTTATAATCACTAAGACTTGTGGGAGAGTATGCCTAATGGAAAGAGATAACGCACATACCTTCTTCCTGAACAAATTGTAAGCATATTTGCCATGAAGCACAGTGAATCTGCACAATGTTTGTCTGTTGCACGCATTAACCATTCAACTTATATTACCCCCAACACATACATTGCATGACAGCTTATTTTGGAAATTTCACAGTTGCTTCTTGAAAGGGAGCAATTACAGCAATAACTGCATGTTGGAATGTGAGTTCAGAATTAATGCTAGAGATAGTCATTAGGTCAAATATTAAGACATTTCTTTGAGGTTGCAGGTGTTTTCCTCAAGTATTCTCTGTGAAATTGAGACACAGTGCAATCCTATGCACTGAATGTATGAAGTAAGCCCCATGGAATTCAATAAGACTTACTCTTATGCAATGTGCATAAAATTTGAGCCTTAGGATTACTTGGAGTAGACACACTGAAATCAATCAGCTCTTATTTAGTAATGATTTACTTAAATTCCATTAATTTTAGCACGTCTAATAACTAAACCTTGATCCAATCCTCTTTTCTTTAACAGAGTTTTTGGTTTCATTGCCTTTATCAACATGATCTTCAGCAATCAGGCTCATTTATATTTGTCATGGTACGGTGAACAAAGCCTATTTAGTTAGGCCGCACTTAAGTACTTTTTCAATATTACATTCCCCCACTTCCCCTCCCCTCCCCTCCCCTTCCCTCCCCTCTCTTTTATTTATGTTACATTTCTACATGTCCTTTCTTAAGAATTGCTCAAGACAATTAACAATAAAATATACAGTGATAATAATAATTAACCTTATTTATTTATTAGATTTCTATCCTGCCTGGTTAGCCAAATGGCTCTGTGGGCAGGTTACATGAAATAATTCATGAACAGGTAAGCAACAGTGCAATAAGATCAGATTAGAGCAAGTAGAACTGCCCAGAGAGCTTCTGCTTTTGAGTGGTATAGAAATTATATAAGTAAATAACTTAGATTTTCTGCTTTCTAATAAAGTTAGCAATGATTTCAGGACTTGTCCAACTAAACACAAATGTGATCTGTTTTATGACTCTCCCCAGTACATGAAATGGTCAATAATTATGAAGGAAAAACAGATCACATTTGATCTAATGGAAGCAGCTTCAATGGGCTAAGCTTACAAAGCGTATTTTCCAGAAACAACCAGCAACAGAGAAAGGTTGTAGGTGTCTATGTCTAGAGATTCAGAGGTTTGCAGGGACAGGTAGAGCTTAAATAGCAAGGTCGCTGTGTGTAGGGGAGGTGGCTATAATATGAATAGATGATTCTATGGCAGAAGCTGTCAACTAGTATTTTCTTATTTGCTATTAGTCCAGGTGTTAAAACGTGGCAATGAAGCATGAACAGTGCATGGGGACAGCAAATCAACAACGAAGCATAAAAGACAGTGACATCTTGTGGCATTGTCTTTTCTAAGTGATAGAACTATTCAGCCCAAGAACATCTAACACAAATTGAATGAGTAAGACCAGATTTGAAAGGCCTGCCTCACAACATCAACCTTTCTCAATAGTGAAACACCCAGAGCAGTACAGTAAACTGCAAACAAAACTGATCAAAACTCAGCATTATTTGATTCCACTGCAAAGAATAGTATGAAATAAAAAGGACAATAGGTGAAAACTAATTAACAGGTTTACACATAATATTAACCTATTTTTATTTAACCCATAACTGGATGATCTATCCAGAGTTTGCTTGTTAGATGATAGACAAAGTTTTCCCAGCCTCCAGGCTTGTTGGTTTCCTCCTTCACTGGTTCCTTTCCTTTATCCCAAATGCCTTTGTGGCACTGTAGTATTGGCCTATTGAACAACAGTTTTTTAAAATGCTCTTTTCTGATGCCTCTGTAAACTGGCAAAACAACCCATGAACAACCCACAGTTCTGAATTCACACATAACAACAAACCTGGGTTCTCTTTCTGGATTATTAATGATTAACAAATAACATTTGTGGCATGGCTGGATGCACAAATCATGATTACCTATAACTGAACAATTGGGTTCAATTATGGGTTACCATTATATGCAAAGCTAGCACATCATTAATGCAATGTCTGTTTTTGGCTGTAGAAAACTTCACATCTGTTGAACCATTTGACTGTAACCACCCCATTTTCTTTAGGTCAGTTTTGTGAAGAAAAGCCATGTATTTAATTGTTGCTGCTCTGCAGATACTCTGTGTTGCCTCTTACAAGCTATAAGGTATATGTACCATACATAGGCCAAATGTTGCTACTGTGCTGAAGGCCTCTTTTAGTAGTTGCTGCTTGGCTGTATTCTGAAAGGGAAGAGAGAGACTAGCACTTTATGTATGTTTAGATGTGGATTGGATCAGCCGTGTGGCAATTAGGGAGAGAATTTGTGGGCAGTTAAAGAGAGAGAAGATCTGCTCTCTGGTGTGTAGTAGAAAGCAGAGAAGAAAGTGAATAGCTAGAAAACCTTATTTCTTCTGTACAATGGCCATACATGGTTGATGAAGATCAGAATTAGAGGACAGGTAGCAGTATTATACCAGAAGACTCACCAGAAGTAGGTTATACAAGCAGGCATTGAAAACCCAAAGTAAATATTTGTTAACTTTTCAATAGCTCATCTGGTCTTTGGTGTTGGTGCACATCTCATGCCCAAGCCTCTTATACCAGGGTACTAAGTTTTAAAATATTCCAACAGAAGTGGAAGAAGAGCAAAGAGTCACCTTGGAGAAACCGAGAGAGTTGCTTAGACCCTGAAATACAAGCAATTACTGGCAAAAAGAAACCCTGTAATGGGATTACCCAGTGAAGAAGCAGATTCCCCATAGGTGGTGACAGTGCAGAAGACAAAGTCCTCCACAGTTCTCAAAAGCAAGCTTAATGACAGTCAAAATTGCTAAATCATTAAAGACTCCATCTTTCTCATCTTTGCTCAGTTTGTTGCAAGATGTTAAACTGACATTGATCATTGTCCCTTACTGTGATCGTTTATACTAACAGTTTCAGAGTTTTAGATTATCATGTGATTACTGCAACTATTTCAAGAATAATAATAGGTCTTGTTCCAGTTTTGGGGGTAACCATGTTTTGGTCCCCCTACTTCTAATTTACTCCATTTGCCTATTGATCTGGACTTACTGAATTTTCAGTTGCCAAATCAGAATGTAGTTGTCCACAAGTATTCTCCTTGTCTGAATTTGTGCTACAATTCTCCAAACTAAAACTATACAAAAAAAACAAACAAACATGTATTTGTAGGGATGGATACAGAATCCATAAAAATTTCTGTGTAGTCTGTATTTGGTTTGTTTTTCTGGTGACCTCAACTTGATGAGTAAATGTGATGGACTGAATGGGAACTGGAAAAATGAGAAAATGAAAGAAACCACAGCTGACACTCTTTTTCTTTCAAAATTTTCTAGTGGTATTTGAAAAATAATCTGCTGTTACTGCGTAATATTGGATTTTAATATGTTTTCAATTCTAAAAAGATCTAGAGGATCTAACTTCCAAAATCCAATTTTGGAAGTATAAGTGTAATCAGAAATATTGCATATGAATTTATTTCTAGACACAATTTGACAGGCATTTTCCAAAATAAATTTAGCAAACCCTTCCCTTGCGGCACTATGCTATTTTTGCCCAACTATAGAACAGCAAAACACACCACAAATATGGTTAAAGTATTTCTAACTTTATATTATATTATATTATATTGGATGAGCAGCTCTGGACTTCATCATCATCTTTTTCTGTGTGCAAATATTGTTACAAATGACTATGATCACTTGACTCTTGAAAAAGATTAATGAAGTAATCATGGAAGCACTAAGAACATGAAAAGTAAGACTTAGAAGTCCAGGAAGAAATTCCAGTTCTGCATTAGAAATCCTTTTTGGTATGGCCCTGCCTACAAAACATAATGTCTCTTCTGCAATTCCATAAGAAATATAAGTCCCAGCAGAATCCCTTTCAAAGGAGAATAGACAGTGTCTAAATGCAGAAAAATCATGTTTCTATATTGCCAACCTCAATCTGCATTTTATAGGCAAGAGTGCATGTCAAACTGTGGAAATTACATTGTCCCAAATTTTCTCCAACAAGACATCACAGTTGATTATCTGACTGCCACTACTCATCATGCTGCAGCTGCTACTGAGCTCTGTTTGTCAGAACTAGCTCCCCACAACTCTGCTTAAGTCAAATGGGCTATAGACCATGCTGTGAGGTAGGTTGGATTAGCGATAATAAGGAGGCAGATTGAGCAGCCAGTGAAGAGTTAGACATGACTGGTGGTGCAAATCCATCTTTACAAGGTCTTTTGTTTGCTTTGTGATACAAGAGCTGCGTGGGGTTTATCCTTCTAAGCAGTGGGGGAGAAAATGCATTGATGTTTTTGACCTCAACATTATCCCTTTGGGGTTTTTTTTTGACCTCCTAATTTTATGCCAAAAGGATGCGGTCTTGTTGAAACATGTCTAGAATAAAAGATGAAGAGAATATAGGGAAAAAATTCTGAAGCAAGGTAGATTGGAACCATATCTCAGGTGAAATGCTTGGTCTTCAGATACTTCCAAAGTCTTCATAATTCTGCAGCTACATATGAATGATCCATTTGTTAATCTGAATTTCTAGGGTCATTAAAATCTCTCTGTCTCTCTCTCTGTCTCTCTCTCTCTAACACACACACACTCTTCACATAGTTAATTACAGAGAGAGAAAGGGGGGAAAATCAGTTTAAAGCCAGGTATGGGAAGAAAGCTGACAAAAACATAAATTAGAGGAAGAACTTAATTTAAAAAGTGTCAAAAAGGATAGATAGTCTTAGTTCAATAATAAAGCCTGGTTCAGAAGCCTTCTATCTTTAAATAAAGCATTCATGCACTCGATTACCTGTATACAACCAATCTTTGATTTCCAATCTAGGTCTATTTGCTTTTTGTGTGATTAGCATACAAATGCCAAAAAGACAAAAGATGAGACTACATGGGTGATGATTAGGACATGCACTGACTTTCATGTAAATAGGTTGCCAGTTTGGAGGGAAAGATTAGTAAAAGTGTTAAGAGATGTAAATGTTGTTGCTGTTGTTTTTAAATTACAGCATGAAATTCATATAGCTGAACACTCTTAAGTTACATTATACATTGCCCAATTGCAGAGGAAGAAAGGGAATAGAGCGTATGATAATCCGTCAGAACAAGTAGGAGAGTGCAATAATTTCTTGAGCTCATGTGAGCAGGGCCTCTGCCCAAGGTGACTCCAGGGAAATAGTTTTTCTTCCTTAGGGTTCCATTTTCTCTGAAGCTCTCCATGAAGTCAGCGTAGACTAAATCTACTCATACCTGCTTCTGGAAAGCTCTGAACATCAGCATTTCCAGGATACAAAGTGTGAGATATATGATCAGTACTGATTTTAGGACTCTGTCTTCAAGACTAAACCCTGCCAATTAGGTTAATTATTCAATCCTCTTCCCCTAGCCCCAACAGGGGGCAGGATCACTGCAAAGAATAGAATGGAAAGTTCATAACAATGTAGTGTAGGCTGGTGGCCATCCTTTAAGCTGGAAATATTGGCATTTTTATTTATTTATTTAGGAAATGTATAGGCTGTCCATCACTGTCATCTCTGAATGGCTTGCCGCATTATTCTAAAAAATAAAATAAATTAGCTATTCCACAAACTGAGCATAAAACTGACATATTTAAAATAAATTAAATAAATAAATATACAATTAAAATCTATTGACATTAAAATATTGGTCAAATAAAAAGCTAAAGCTTGAGCGGGCGCCAAAAAGCATATAATGACAGCACCAGGCAGACCTCTCTAGGGAGCGCATTCCATAGTTGGGGCGCCACTGCAGAGAAAGCTCTCTTCCGAGTACTCCTGACCTCTTTCAAAGAGGATTCCCAAAGGAGGGCCTCTGCTGCCAATCTTAGGGGGCTGGGGGGTGCATATAGGGAAAAAGTTGTTCCTTTAGGTATGCTGGTCCCAAGCCGTTAAGGGCTTTATAGGTAATAACCAGCACCCTGAATTGAGCCTGGTCATTGATGGGAAGCCAATGGAGCTGAAAAAGGACTGAAGTTATATGAGAATAATGACCATTCTCTCCATATGACCCTGTTTCCCTGAAAAAAATTAGCAGGCCCAACTGAGCTGTGCTGGAGTTTAAATGATAATTAACAGAATAAATTACAAATTTCCAAATTTTATATTTCAACATTTTCAAAAAGGATTTTTGAAAAGTGGGAAATAAACTTGAAAAGGCTCCTACCTATGCAAAAAACACTTAGCTATGGAAATTTAACCATTCTTAACAATATAAATTACAATATCATGTTGATATTGATATTGATGATGATAACTGTATTTTAATATGTGTTTTATTTAAAAATTGTGCTTATATATTTTCATCATATGCTCAAGTTACCAGGAATGTATCTCCCCCTTTTTATTATTTTCATCTTTTCCCTTAAATATTTTCAGGTATGGATGTTTGTCACTGCATTCCTTACACTGTAGTTCCATTATCTTTGAAATTTTGCTGTTTTATGAATTTTAAATTTTAGGTAATTCACTTTTTAGTTTTTTTTAAAAAAAATCCAATTGGAACAGTTCCATTCTTTGAGGACTTTATTTTAGTTCTTCTATATATTCTGGAAACCATTTACAGACAACATGTACATCTGTTTTCCACTCTTAAAATCTCAAATAATTCCAGTTGAAGTTAGTTTAAAATATAGACGTCTCACCAAGTGTATGCTTGGTAGTAACTGACCTCCTTTTTTTTTTTTTTTTTTGGTTGCTTTTGTATAGCACTAGTCAGTTTTGGTGTATCTTCTGCTTTTAGTTCTTGTTGAAGGTGGAGGATTTGGTTTGTCCTTATTTTGATCATTGTCTAGTTTTATTGAGGTGCATCACCTTTTTAAATCCAAAATGGTTTTTCTTGAAACAATGTTGTAGGAATAATACCGAAAATGCTTATTAAGATGTATTGCAGCTGTGTGTTGCATTTCTATATGCTTCCTTCTCATATTTCATATTGCACTTGGCAACTGGGGCTTTAATCCAGTGATTCAGGAAACATTCTGCTGAATCAACCATTGTTGTTCATTTTCTATCTGCCATTCATTAAGTTGTGTACTCATAGGTAATTTTGGGCATGGGATTGGGCCATACATGTGTTTTTATATGTACATGCACTAAAATAAAAATTTGCATTGGATTTGGTTAGATGGGCTATAGTATTATTATTTTCATCCATCCCACCAAGCATTCTCTACAGTTAAACCTGGAGCTGCTGGGGACAGATCCAGGAAACTTGTATTTCTATAGTGCTCTTTTGTTTGTTTGCTTGTTTGTTATTTCAGTTTATATTCTGCTAAGTTACCCCACACTTGGGTTCACTGAGCAGCTAATGAACAATTAAAATTTAAAACACTGGAACATTAACAAAACATCCCAAAGTATAATGAACCACAATTCAATAAATTGAAGCCATTACATAAAAACTTTAAATAAACAAATTAAAGGAAAAATAAAACAATAAGCCTGAATAGGGGTTAAAAACAAAATTGCTGCTAAAGTCAACTATTAAAATAGAGAAAAGATATGTCTTCATCTGGCACAAAAATGATAACGATGCTGGCAATAGGTGGACCTCTCTTGGAAGCCTCTTCCATAGACAGGGGCAGCCATTGAGAAGGTCCATCTCCTTCAGCTCCCTGGGAAATGGCTCCCTGAGAAGGACCCCTTAGCTTGATCTCAGCAGATGGGTAAGGACATATGGGAGAAGTCGGTCCTTTAGGTACCCAGGGATCAAGCCATTTAGGGCTTTATGTAAGTACAAGCACTTTAAATTGGGCCTGGACTTCCACTAGTAGCCAGTGTAGATGATATAAAACTGGTGTAGTATGGGCCTGTGAACTGGTTTGTATTAAAAGTTAAAAGTGTCTGGACCATTTTCAAAGGCAGCCCCATGTAGAACACATATGATAAATTGTGAGGACTGCTTCCTGGATGCAGTATCTGCAGGTTCTGCCCTTCAGGCTTGACACTGGGCTCTCTAGAACAAAATAGACTATAAAATGTTCCCTCTTTAAGCTGACTTTGCCTACACACCAAGGGCTTCTTACCTCCAGGATATGGCCAAAGATTCAGCACACTCTAACTGAAAATATAGTGTCTGAAGTGCTGGGAGGTGATGTGTAAATTATACACACACACGCATAATGCTCACTCTCTGACTGCTGTTTCGTACACGTAACTGTATCACTGAATGCTGCAGCAGACTTCAACTTTGACTGTTGTATTTGGAGTAACCTGGTCTTACAGCAGAGAGATATCTCAGCTTAGGGTGTAAGGTGTAGGGCAGGGATGCAGAACATCTGGCTTGATCTGGTCCTCTTGTCCATGCTGTTGTCCTACAGTTGCCAACTGTTCAGTAGTTTCTTTTCTTTCCTTGTTCTTTTCTGTAGTATTTTTTGTCCAATTCCCAAGGCTTTTGCCCTAGCATTTAGCATTTCAGTGTGTGTGTTGTCCCTGATAGCATCTCTACATTCAGGTTTTCATTAAAGGCAAGTCAGTATAAGGGGTATCAATGTTCTTGCTTTTTCCATTTTGTGAAAGATTGTCCTATAATCTTTATGGCTCAGTATTAAGTCTGCCAGCAAATACATTTATGTGTAAATACATCTGACACCTTGGTGTTTTAGGCCAAAATCTGGAAAGTTTACTGTTAGTCTAAATATGCATAGCATCGAAGCTTATCTTCTTTAATTAGAATCTTTCTGTCTTAATACACATAGTATTGTGCCTGGGCATTGCCATCCTATGGCTGTTAGATAGCATCTAGGTATCCATAGAAATTTTTGGAGATTCAGCTATGAGGTTGGGAAATTGCTTTGATTTCATGGCTGGTTCTCTGTACCCAGAACATCAAGTCCCTTGAAGCAGAATTGAAAAGAATCACACTGACTGCATTGCTGATTATGGCTGAATAATCCCAGAGATAAGGTTTAAGGGCTATTCTAGAGGGGAGGGGAGGAGGAAGCCCACCAGTGCAAATGCCTCCACTAGATGACAAAATTTTCCACCTAGATAATTTTGCAGGGTGGGAGGTGTGCAGAGGTGACTTTTATCTCCACATATTCCTGCCAACTGTAGGATACCCATAATTCTAGTTCAGAAAGTTATGGCACACTGACTGATTGTGCCATTAGTGAATTTGCTTGTGGATTAAGGCACACCACTATAGCATATGCACAGAAGTGACCATAATTTATTTCTTTGCAGTAATGGTAGACTGCTCTATTAAATAAATAAATAAATAAATAAATAAATAAATAAATAAATCAGGTCACTTACAGACAACACAACATACAGTAAAATGTGATGCAATATTTAAGTAAACTCCAAATTTTGGTTTTATGTGAGTAGCAGAGAATAAAACATATGAGCAAAGATTTCGGTAAAATTTACAGCAATATTTAAAAGGCTGGGGCAAGCAAAGAGTATTTGCTTGGCACTGAAGGGTTGTTTCAGTAGATGTCAGTATAGCCTTCCTGTAAGCACACTCCACAACCTAGGTGCCAGTATTAAAAAGTGCTATTCACTCATTGTAGCCCACCTTGTAGGGTCTTCAGCGATTACCTCAGGGTCTCAGTATTTATTTATTTATTTATTTAAAGTTTTTGTATGCCATCCCCTTGCTATATAGCCTCGGGACGGCTCACAGAAATAAATAAATTTAATACAAATACAATTAAAATACAATTAAAACCCTCTGCTGCCGATCTCAAGGGGCGCAAGGGCAAATATGGACACAGGCGTTCCTTTAGGTATCCAGGTCCCAAGCCGTTAAGGGCTTTATAGGTGATTACCAATACATTGAATTGAGCCCGGACTTCGATGGGAAGCCAGTGAAGCTGGTAGAGGACTGGGGTTTTATGAGAGTACCACCCAGTCCCCGTCCGCAACCTGGCTGCTCTATTTTGCACCAACTAAAGTATCTGGACTGTCTTCCAGGGCAGCCCCACGTAGAGCGCATTACAGAAATCCAACCGAGAAGTAACCAATGCATGTGTCACTGTCACTAGGCAATCTTCCTCCAGGTAGGAAGGCAGCTGATGGATTAACTGAAGCTGATGGTAGGTGTTCCTCGCCACCGCTGTCACTTGAGCTTCCAAAGACAGCTGCGGACCAAGGAGCACTCCCAAGCTGTGGACCCTGTCCTTTAGAGGGAGTGCAACCCCATTCAGGACAATATCCAAGTCACCTACCCAGGAGTTCGAACCACCTACCAGCAGAACCTCCGTCTTGTCTGGATTGAGCTTCAGTTTATTGGCCCTCATCCAGCCCATTACCTCGGCCCAGGCACCGGTTCAGTACAGCCACTGCCTCACCTGGAGTTGAAAAAGAGAGGTAGAGCTGGGTATCATCAGCGTACTGATGATTCCGCAGCCCACACCTCTGGATGACCTCTCCCAGTGGTTTCATGTAAATGTTGAAGAGCAAGGGGGACAGAATGGACCCCTGCAGTACTCAATGGCATAGCTGCCATGGCGCAGAGCCATAGTCCCCCAGCACCACCTTCTGGAATTGGCTGTCAAGGTAGGAGCGGAACCACTGCCAAGCAGTGCCTCCTACTCACAGCCCCCTTAGCCTATCCAGAAGGATACCATGGTTGAAAGTATTGAAAGGTATCGAAAGCCACTGAGAGGTCCAGGAGAACCAACAGGGACACACTCCTCTGTCTCTCCCTGCACAGGTCATCATACAGGGTGACCAAGGCAGATTCAGTACCATGACTGGGTCTGAAGCCGGACTGAAATGGGTCCAGATAATCAGTCTCATGCAAGAGAGCTTGGAATTGTCCCGCCACCACCCATTCCGACACCTTGCCCAGAAACGGGATGTTGGCCACTGGTCTATAATTGGCAGCCATCTCTGGATCCAGGGACGCCTTCTTTAGGACCAGCCTAACCACTGCCTCCATTAGAGGGGCAGGCACCCAGCTGTCCCTCAGAGAGGTGTTGATGACCTCCTGGATCCAGGAACCAATCCCATGTTTGGCTTTGGACAGTAGCCACGATGGGCAAGGGTCCAGTAAACAGGTGGTGGTACGTACTTGTCCAAGCACCTTGTCCACTTCATCAGGCCGCAATAACTGAAATTCATCCAATAATATGTGACCAGATGGTAATATTGGCACCTCCCCTAATGTATCTGAGTCACTAGTGGAGTCCAGTTCATGACAAATCTGAGTGACTTTCTCCTTGAAGTGCTGGGCAAAGTCATCACAGCGGGTTATTGAGGGTGTACAGGATCTTTCTTAGGGCCTGGATATACCAGCCCCTGTACCACCCGAAAAAGTTCCACTGGACGGCACTGTGAGGAGGCAATGGAAGTGGAGAAGAATGTCTTCTTTGCCACCCTCACCGCCACAGCATAGGCTTGATAATGGACTCTTAAGTGTGTTTGGTCAGATTCATCCTGAGATTTTCTCCACCTACACTCTAGTCATCTCCCAACCCGCTTCATCACCCCTAATTCAGATGTATACCAGGGGGATGAACGGGCTCTGCTGGACAGGAGAGGATGCTTAGGAGCGATCGTGTCAATAGCTCTGGCCATTTCCCCATTCCACAGTTCAACCACAGCATCAACAGGAGCGCCAGCTTTATCAACCGGAAACTCCCCCAGAGCTTTCAGGAATCCATCCGGATCCATCCAGCTCCGAGGGTGGACCAATAGAGTCCGCACCCTTAAAGAGGGAAAGGCTGCCATCGAGCTCGAACCTCATGAGGAAGTGGTCTGACCATGACAGGGGAGTCAGACACTAATTCCTCAGCCTCAGATCACTCTCTTCCTGCCCTGTCGAGAAAACCAGGTCCAGCATGTGTCCACGTTCATGGGTTGGGCCAATGACATGTTGAGACAGCCCCATGACCATCATGGAGGCCATGAAGTGCTGAGCTGCCCCAGTCAGAACAGTCTCGGCATGGAGATTGAAGTTCGCCAGGACCAGCATCCTGGGAGTTTTCAACACCAGGTCTGAGACGATCTCCGTCAGCTCAGGCAGGGAGTCTGTTGGGCAGAAGGGTGCACGGTACACCAGCAGAATTCCCAATCTGTCTCAATTGGCCAGCGCCAGGTAGAGGCACTCTAGACCCGGTCTCAAGAGGACAGGAAGCCCCGTGAGGGAAATATAGAAACATAGAAACAGAGCGAGTCAGAAGAGGCCTCCCGGGCCATTTAGTCTGACCTCCGGCTCCGCTCATGACATGCTCACCATGTGGACGTCCAGCCTATCCTTGAACACGCACACCGATGGGGCCTCAACAACCTCTTGTGGAAGCCCATTCCATACCCCAAGGGTCCTAACTGTCAGGAAGAATTAAATAGAAGCTTGAAAGAATTAAAGCGACCTCTCCCCCCCGAGCGTGGCTGATGCTGAACCAGATACCCAGACAGACACAGTTGAGAGAGGGATACGTCCCTCCCCTCTCCCACCCAGGTCTCTGTGATGCAAGCCAGATTGGCCCCCTCATCCACAATCAGGTCGTGGATGAGGGATGTTTTATTATGGACCAACCTGGCATTAAGTAGCAGCACCGTCAGCCCTGAGGTGTGGTTGATAAGCATACCCGGAACCCTCCAGCTGGGGGAGTAACCAGAAGGGGGAACAGGTGTCAATCATCTGTCCCTCCTTCTTATATGCTGACCCATTAAACCCGCAATGCCATAACGACCATTGTCCAAGACCACCCCAATGGCGACGCCCATGTGCTCCCCAGGCAACCCCATGGAAGCAGCCAGGTGTGAATCTATTAAAACAAACAGAATAAAATCACATAAAAACAATAAAACCCCGCAACCACCTGATTACGGAAGTCCACCCACAAAGTCCATGGCCAGCCCAGCCCCCGCAAGTCCCCGAATGGCCCCAAACGGCATCACCATCCTTAGACCATCACCCTTCAGCTGCCGACCGGAGGCCGCCGGCTCCAGTCGCAGCCAGCGAGTTAAAGGCTGCGGCCCCTCCCACTCGGTAGAGACATATTCCTGCTCACCATCCATGCATTCAGTGTACAAAGTTTCCTAGCATATGAAACTATAGTCAATTCATTATTTATAAATAAATATATCTAGGAGAAGAAAGAATTATTTTAGTATGGAGACAGGCAATACAGTGGCTTCCAATATCCAAATACAATATTAAATATCAAGGTACTATATCATGGAAAAATATTTGTAGTGAAGTAGATTTTTTCCACTCATGGATCTGCTGAAGAGAATTCACAGAATCACAGGAAGAATTTGTACAGTCAGACCATTGATCTGTCTAGTATGTATGTTGTTGGTATAAAAAAATGGGGTTTTATTTTGAAATGAAGATAAGAATAGGAGCACTAGAAAGGAAAAACATTACATAACAAACAATTTTGGTTAAGGCAAAAAAAGGAGAAAATTTATCAGTATATATTATACTGGTATATTATAATACACACACACTCACACACACCAATATACTCCTTAATATACACCTTATATTATGGATATTCTTGTTGGTAAAGTAAAACAGTCTAAGAAGACGTTCATTTTCTGTTTGGATGTATAATCTAAGCAGCCAAGACACAGTTAGAAAAGCAATGTATCTGTGCTGGATTGGAAGGTGATCAAATGCTTAAAGAGATTCTGCGTAGGGGATAAACAGAAGTCAGGTCCGCATTGTCTGTGCCAGAAATGGGCAACTGCCTCCCTCCAGATGTTTGGCCTACAACTTCGGTAATTGATAACCATTGGCTACATTGGCTTGATATGATGGAATTTGTAGGATAAAATATCCAGAGGGCTACAAGTTGCTCACTACTGGGCAATATAAACATGGTGGTGGTGGTGGTGATGGCAGAAGCTGACTGATAACTGCAGGTGCCAGGGCCAAAACCTTCCCAGCCCCATGTAGATATGCCAAAGACTGAACCTGAGTTTGTTTTTTAAACCAAGAAGCATATTTTCTACCTCTGGACTCTAACTCCAATTCCTTTTCATTGACCCTGTCTCACTGCTCAAGACAGCCAGTGGGCTTTCTCATTCCTAACTTGCAAACACATTTTAATCATTTTCCCCCAAGCTGCATTATGCACTGTTCTTTCTTTTGAAAACAACTCACATGTATTATGCAAGGAATCTTCTTATCTAGTGAAAGGTGCATCTCAAGTGACATTTAGTTCTTATCACTACAGTATTTAAAGGCCAAGCTACATGTTACATGCAAACACATTTTAATTCTAGCTCAATGACTTTAATTTTTTATAGCTTAAAAAGCCACTTGGGGAGAGAGGAACTAGGAGTGGATGAGCAGTGAGGTAGGAGGTGCTTAACCTTTGCCTTGCCTTCCATTAAAAAGTACCTGGAAGTGGCTTTCTCTTCCTCTTTCCGCAGCATTTAATAACTTTTCATGTTGCTGTTGTTTTTATTTATCCAATAATTTAACAAAAGAATAGAGATAATGGTTTTCCCAGCTGTTGCTTAAAATACCCTCTATGCCTTGTCAAAATAGCTGTGACATATGGTGATGTTCTGTCTCAGTGACAGTCTACATAAATTCTCCAACTTCTAAGGTATAGTGCAAATTATTTACCATGGATACACTTCACTCTTGCTGTACTTTTGATGTCATGATGAACAAATTATTATGCTTTGGACCTTCAGCCCATGACAGATTGCATTTTATATGGTTTGGTGGCATGGCGCTGGGAGCGCTCTAAGTCAAAAACATTTTCTAATTGATAAAGTGAAACAAATGATTCTAAACTTGAAAAGAACTTTTCCTAACACCATCTGTCTTTATTTGCTTAAAATCAAGATAAAAGGAGATTCAGTGACACTCAGTGATACACAGACCTCAGCACCTGTAAGGGCTGCCCCATGTTTGGGCTGCAAAGAAAAGCTAATAAAATCTTCCCATTGTATTTTAATGGGATTTTGTGGCACAGCCTACACAACATGGCAACCTAAATTTACCTTCTGTGCATATAATGGCCCTAATAGTTTGGCGGTATTATCTGTAGTGTCAGACATAATGGAATGTATGTCCTTACATACATTATAGCACCTGTTTTAAGTAATCCAAGCACCTTTTGTGCCTTATTAAATTATGCTTGATAATAATGATATGGCAATATTTTAAGGTCACAGCTTATTTAGTTTTCTCTTTGTTTTTGGTGTTTTGCTTTAACTCAGGCTTGGATTGTCCATCTTGCTTATGAAATTAAAATAAGGAAAACCCCAAAGCAAAACAGCATCTGAGAACTAGGATTACATAATTAGTGTACAATAATTGCACACAGGATTGCATAAGTAGTGTACAATCTAATGTGCACTTACTTTGAAATATCCTCATTTCACTCAATTAGATTTACATCAATGTATAGGATTATGTGCAACAATAGCCCTGTTCAAATATTTGTTACGATAAGGGTTAGGAATGCATGCCCAAGATCTGTATCCAACTTTCCTATTCTTCTCTCCTCTTCCTCTGACATGCGCATGCTTAGCATAAAGATCAGAAGCAGACTTTTGATCTTCCCTGCAGTTGCACAACTGTTGTAATCCTTTAGCTAGGCAGTGCCTGATGAACCATAGGGTACTAGGATTTTTCCTCTCCAAGACTGTAGTCAGAGCAATGGTCTTGGAGGTGGACATTCTTATCCTAACCCATGTCACTCAGCTGCCACAGAAAGTTTGAAGGTAGCCTACTTGCTGAGATCCATCCTAAAAGGAGCATAGAAGGCCCTTACTGGATCATACCGAGAGTTTATTTAGTCCAGCATTTTGTCCACACAGTGGCCAACCAAGGTGTGTGCTTGTGGGTGGGGAAGTGAGTGGAGAAATTGTGGATCCATTGAATCCAAAGCATTTCCCTTCAGACTTTTTTGTATCTTTCCTTCATCTCATGTTTTCTTTTCCTTTCCACATGCCTACTTCAGCTGCCTGTTTTCTCTATGATGGTTAGGTTTGACTGACTTAGGACACTCAAACTTAATTACTAACTATACTTCCTTTATCTGCAACACAGACATATATGTAAATAATTGCATTTATTGTTATGATTTGTTGTTAAGGCAGGTATAGTTTCGTTGGAAAACTGGAAACTGCATCTCAGAATGTAAAGCAGTATGTAAAGCTATATGGAAGGATAGCCTGATCCTATAATATAAATTGTTATGCAGTGTGTTTAACTCGTTTCCAGAGATTTGTATCAGGAAACTCTTCCATTTGTCTGTATGCTGAAACTTTGTCAATTAATTTTGTCATCTGATTCTGAGTTCTGGTATGATGAGAGAATGGCAAGCCTTTCTCAAACG
The DNA here is from genome assembly GCF_004798865.1 of Varanus komodoensis. Classification (NCBI taxonomy): domain Eukaryota; kingdom Metazoa; phylum Chordata; class Lepidosauria; order Squamata; family Varanidae; genus Varanus; species Varanus komodoensis. The sequence continues at coordinate 18,437,447 of NW_025335438.1, forward strand.
CCCCCCCCCCCCCCACAAGTACATCTCATCATTTTAGTTTCATCATATTTTTTGAAACTAAAAAAGGTCTCAAACACTTTAGCCCCATCTCCCAACTTGACTCCTTCCAGATGTACTGGAGCCAACTCCCACTTTCCAGCCAGTGTGGTAATGGGACAAGGGAGGCTGGAGACATTTGCTGAAGATCTGTGGTGGGATTGGGATGGGGAGCTTGCTTTAGCCTTTCCTCCAACCCATAATAACTTCAGTTCCTCCTTACTCTGCCTTTCCATCCGCGTGGCACTGATTTTGAAAACTCTTCAGATTTGGTATTCCAAAAATGGCTGCACCAAAGATTATTAGGATACTTGCAATCTGCTTTTAATTATTCACTTTTTCTCAAAAATGGAAGATAGAATGTTCACTTTTTACTGATTCAGAGCTAAGCATCTTGACCACTATGTTATACAAGCTTTATAAGAAGTGAACAATTTTACTATTTTTAAAAAAGATCAAATGATTCTTTATTACTTAAAATTAATTTAAGGCCACATTCAAGGATGGAATGCTCTCAGATTTTATGGATATATGTAAGCTGCATCTATTCTTCTAGAGCTATATTTTTTCATTAGTTTATAAATTTATCTCTTTAAAAGCCAAAAATTGGTCAGTTTCTGCATATTACATTTTACTTGCATTATTATCAGCACTTGATTCTTTTCATCTTCAGCATTCACTACTTCTGTAAAGCATATCTAGTTATCCAGCAGAATAATAACAAAGCAGATTTTCCACAGAGGCTTGCAGGTTAGATGCTAGACAGATGTGCCTGATTTCACCATCTACTCTAGAAAGGATAGATGGCTTGTGTATTCACAGAAGATTCATCTGAAGCATCATGAAATAAAATGTACGGAAAATATAATATTCACAATTAAGATTTTTAATGAATTGCCTTGTTAATCCATACAGTGTATGCATGTTGCAAAATTTCCGGGCTTAATTAGTATACTTGGTAATTATGTTTATTTCCTGATGTACACACTGATTAAGCATTGTCCATACACTGAAGCTTGAAGCTGAATCAGTCTATAAAGTAACACCTTGTTTTGTAACTGGAGACTCAAAATGCAAATAGATCAACTTATGTAAAATTAAATTAGCTTTAATAGAACCCATTTGGCTTGAGCAGCTGGTGTCACTTTATAAACAGAGTTCTCTTGTTATGAGAAATAAAGGGCTTCTGTTGACAGATGCTTATATACTTTTAAATGACACATGCACAAGAAGAAAAAAATCTCCAAGTCATGTTTAAGAATGACTTGAATGAATAACACTCAAGTTAATGGAAAAGAAAAAATAGTGAACAGAGTTAGCTAATGTTTTGCACAGCCATTCACACTGTAGATGGAAGATCAGGCAGCATTATGCAATGCCATGACTCAAAAAGGCATATATGAAATGGGAATAACCATTGTACGTATAATTACACTGCCTCTGTTTTCCTTAATGAATGCTTGCTTCTGTAAGGATGCAATCCTATGTCTAATAGACTCTGTATGATCATCCACAGGAAAAATCAGAGCTCCCTCTGTGACCTTGTCCTCTGTTTGCAGAGGGCCTTACCTTCATTCTCACCATTCTTTCCACACCAATGGTAGCTCCAAAGATGGAAGGCTGTTTCTGGAGCTTTGGAGTGGAGGTGGGCTCCAGAAATCAGGGAAATGAGGTGCCAGGCACAACCATCCTACAAAGAATCCAAGTGGAGACTCATCCCATCTTCCTAGTGAGGCTGGACAAAAAATTATGTCAAGGTCTTTTGTAGGGCAGGGAAAACATGGAAGCAATCCTAGCATCTCTTCTCTTCCAACACTCAATTAGATGCTTACAATCTTCCAAATTTTGAGAGTTATAGGCAGCCAAATAGCATAGCACAGTAAGTGATTTCTAGAAATGTGTGTTTCTTCAGGCCATTGATATAGATCATCAAATGTTTTCTTCCTAGGATATAACATTCCTAGGTTCCCCCCGCCACCCTAAAATCTGCAAATCTGAATTTGCAAACCTGAAAGTGCTAGTAAACATTTTGTTGTTTGTGTTGGAATTGGAAAGGCAACAGAGTTGGCTAGTTGGCTCAATAAAGGTAAGCTAGGAGAAACACCTGCATTTCTCAAGCTAACTAGCTCAGTAATGAAAGAGAACAGAAGATTTGAAGAAGTGTGACGAATGTTTCCTACAGTGTGGCTAGTGGATACAGATGAACAGTTCTTCATGTGGTTAATTTTTACACCATTGAAGCTGTCACAAAAGTACTCTAGAAAACAAATTTTCTGAGCAGAAATTTGACCCTGTCAGAGTTAAACATGCCAGGAGTGCTGAACTCCTTCCAGCTCAATGGCCAAATGCCATTTTGGAGAAGTACTTGGGGACCACTATCCTGTGATGAGTAGATCTGAATGCTCAAGGGACAGAACCAAAATACCAAAACTATGAACATATTTTAGGTTTAAGCTATTACTGCTGGCCAATGAGCTTTGGGAGAGGCAGTTCAACTATTCATAAGGGGAAGCCAACAGAGGAAAAGATAAGACTCATCGGATTTCAGTAAAAAACAGTGTGCTCAAGGAGGATCACATGACCCCTAGCAAACTGAAAGGGCAAAGGAGATGTGTGTCACTAAATGAAGTGAGATAGCCGTACCTGCACCATGGATGTGTGCCACTGTATGCCACCACTAGTGTTACCCACAGCAAAAATACTTTCTCATCATCTCCCTCAGCAGTGGAGGATGGGGCCCACCTGTGTACTTCCTGTGACCTTCCCACACATGCTTTTCAACACATGAGCTTCACTTTGAGAAGAGTAAGGAGTAAGGGTTATTCTTCAGTATGTCAATAGTGGTAGTATGATTGGTTGATGTAAGTGCTAGGCAATGTAACATCAAAGGTGAGAAGAAAAGTTAGCTTCAAATTCAAAACTGTAAAGAGAAAATAGACTCATAACCAGGTATTGCTTTTATTCTCTGCTGCAATGTGATATTCATATGATTAAATTTTCTAACACCCTTTAGAAAAATATTCTTCTTAACTATGATCACTATGGTTCAAAATGGTTAAGTGTGAAAATATCCAGACAAATAAGACATGTTTAGAACATATGGAAAACGTCATGCAGTTGTACATATGCACACCTGAACAATGTTGAGCTAGAATACAGTTTACATTTTTGATGCCTTTCCCTGTAGACTTTCCATTTTAAGAAAGAAAGAAAAAATAGCTGACACTCATTCCACACCAAAATGAAAACAGTCAGAATCATTCTACCATAAAGCAAAGGGACAATACCAAGCAAACAGAGTAAATCCAAATGTGTTTAAATTGCTGCTGTTGTTTGCATGGGCTTTTCAAGCAGTCTTTACTGAAATGGGGAACACATAATGAAAATAAGAGCAAGGTTCCAAGGGGATGCAAAGCTTTAACACTTTTTTGGCCTAAGTTTCTAATATATTCCTGCAAGCTGTGCTGTTGTGTTGTGCAAAGTGGAGAGATGGCTCTCTCCCTAAGCTTGTGTAGTCTGGTCATAGATGGGGCACAATGAACAAAAATGGGCAATTTGTCTGCTCTTTGTCTAAAGCTGCTTTGTAATGTACATTGAATCACACCCATTGGCAGAATGGTAAGGTGCTGAAACCAGCTAGCCCAGTCTGAGTCGGATGAACATGTGTGCAAAGAGCAAAATGCAGCCATTTGGATCCTGGATTGTTGAATGGAGACTGCGATGAATCTGGTACTGCTGGGATGCTTATGTTTGGACCACCCATATAATACCTAGTCAGCATGTGGAAAAGAGATGATTATGAACACATCAAAACTAACTTTCCAGCCTATTTACCTTCAAAAGAAACTTTCCTTCCAAAGGCTGATTCATGCAGTCCCCACACAGCTTGTGCAAGGGGGCACCTGAGATTGTGTATTTTGTTGAAATTGAAGTTTGCTGGTTTTTCAATCGGCTCAAGGAAGCAAAACTTAATCAAAAGAAAATATCAGGAGCGGTGCCTCTCTGTCCCTTTCCTCTCACTTTCTCTGTGTAAAGTATGCATTTGCAAATAATAATAAGTGTGCATTCAAACTTGGGGTTGAATCCAGATTTACACTAGAACAACTGCAGTGGAAGAGGACTTCCTGCCATTTTCATCTCATAGGTACACTTCTAGCTCCTTGAAAATAATACAGAGAGTCAGGCAACCCAATGAATGAAATGATCTGTGGAAACAGGGAATTCCCATTCCTGGGCAAGGTGTTGGAGCGGGTGGTGGCAGGACAATTCCAAGAACTCTTGGATGAAACTGATTATCTGGACCCATTTCAGTCCGGCTTCAGACCCGGTCATGGTACTGAATCTGCCTTGGTCACCCTGTATGATGACCTGTGCAGGGAGAGACAGAGGAGTGTGTCCCTGTTGGTTCTCCTGGACCTCTCAGTGGTTTTCGATACCTTTCAATACTTTCGACCATGGTATCCTTCTGGATAGGCTAAGGGGGCTGTGAGTAGGAGGCACTGCTTGGCAGTGGTTCCGCTCCTACCTTGACAGCCAATTCCAGAAGGTGGTGCTGGGGGACTATGGCTCTGCGCCATGGCAGCTATGCCATTGAGTACTGCAGGGGTCCATTCTGTCCCCCTTGCTCTTCAACATTTACATGAAACCACTGGGAGAGGTCATCCAGAGGTGTGGGCTGCGGAATCATCAGTACGCTGATGATACCCAGCTCTACCTCTCTTTCTCAACCAATCCAGGTGAGGCAGTGGCTGTACTGAACCGGTGCCTGGCCGAGGTAATGGGCTGGATGAGGGCCAACAAACTGAAGCTCAATCCAGATTTGAAGGAGGTCCTGTTGGTGGGTGGTTCGGGCTCCGGGGTGGGAGGGACCTGGACTTTGTTCTGAATGGGTTAGCACTCCCTCTTATTTATTCGTTGGAAGCCGCCCCGAGGCTTACGCGAATGGGGCGGCATACAAGAATCCCAAATAAACAAACAAATAAATAAATAAATTCCAAAAATTGGGCAGAGAGACCTTCCAGGAGCAGAGAACTTCCTTTCACAGAAAGTCCCTTCTTCTCCTGGAAGGAGGGTCCTGAATCCAACCCATGGCTTTTTCCCAAGTTTCACACACACAAACATATACACATCCCTTGCAAAACTGAAGAAAAAATGAATCCTGCTTGACTGCTTATTTCATCCAAAAGGAGGTCAAATCAGGCAGATGTAAAGCTTTACTGCACTAATTTAAATTCTCATTTATATTTGGTATAACGCATCTTGTTGATTTCCAACATAAAATGTAGCTTCTCGTCCTTATTTCAGCAAACTTTTGCTTGTTTGTTTTTTGCACCTGCAGCCACTCTCATTTGCAGAGCTGCAGCAAACAGAAATGAATCTGGCAGTCATCTTGTAGCTTCTTAAAAAATACTTTCCTTGTTCAGAAATATTTCACAGGTGCAATGTACCTAGTTATCTATCTAGCTCTAATGATACTGTCTGTGAAGTTTTTATAACTTTAAATGTATTTATGTGCTAGTGTTGTGCATTGTATCAGCTTTATTGGGTTGATTGGATTGTAGATAACTAAGAATTCCTTAAAATGTCTCAGGGTGTAACTCAGTGGAGATGTCTGTAAGCCTCCAAACACAGATGTTTAATGGTATCCTATATAAAGAGGTGGAAGCATCAGAAGTGATCTCAACCTCCCCACCCCACAAGTCAACAGTGGTGCTTGGTTGGGGAGGGAAGAAGGCTGAAAAGTTGTCATTGTTTCTCAGTGGATTCTATCTGCTCCCTTTCCTATCACTGGAATGCCACCTTTCTGATGCCATTCTGACAACCTTGGAGAAGCAACCAACATCAGCCATTCCATGCAAACTGCAATGAAGAGTGGGGGAACTCCAAGTATGGATCCTTTTTTCCAACTTCAGATCTAAGAGCCCAGATTCCTGTAACCCCTAGGCATTGTCTGAGGGGCTAAAGGATCACTCTGTCCATTAACCAGTTGATTAAAACTTACATTAAATTAATGTAAGTTTTGTTGTATGTGATGTAAATAGGACAAGATAGTTCATAATTAGTGTGTACATCAGCTTATATTCCTTTTTGTAAAGTATTTATGGGGATGGATAGCAAGAACATGTCCCTTTTGGCAGTCCAATCATTCTAACACTTCCTATTTTCTCAGCACTGTGTTGTAGTGCTGAACTTGTCAAAACCATCAAAACAGAGAGTTTCAGCACTGATACACATGGAAATATGCATCTGTTTGTGGATGAATGTGCATTAGCATGTGCATTTATCTTAATGCTTATGCCTTCCCTGACTATTGTGGGAATGTGAATTATCTGTCTGCCAGTGTAGCAGGGTAACTGGCAGTGGAAAGAGCAGGTTCTACAATAAGATTGTAAACCAGCAGCTGTTCAGCCAAGTAGCTAGACCTTGACATGTTCTAGAACACCCTTCCTCAACCTGGTATTCTTCAGATGTTTTTGAATTTAAACACCTTCAGCTCAAGATAGCATAGTAAATGTTGATGGGAGAGGTAATCCAAAACATCTGGAGGGCACAATGTTTGTGAAGGTGGCTCAAAGACTATTGCAAAATAGCTCTTGAATTTTGGCTTTTCAACAAATTGTGCCATTACAAAATACCCTAGCATGCTGGTAGTCTAGACATGTATTGACTCCAGCCTGTTGGTGTTATTCCATTCAAGTTAAAAATGTTGTATGATATGAAACATGCTCATAAGATCTTGCATGTTATATTTTGATCTCTATGTATTTTCCCTATAATGTGCACAAGACATTAGAAAAGCTTATTGTTATCAGTGAAAATCTCTGCTATTTTGTTGACCAGCACCCAGAAAAGAAAGTGGCCCTAATCCACTCTGTTCTACTATCTGCTGAGTATCAAAATCTAATATTACCTTAAATGTGTATCTTGCACTGTACCTTCTTATCATTTTTGTTTTATTGTAGATGTACGGGCCCTAAGAAACCCCACACACTGGGGTCCTTAATCTGCACTGAAGCTCCTGTGACTTTTCTATAGTAAAAATGAAAAAAGAAGTCTTGGGGTGTAATCCTATGGATTGTTTCACTGTTATAACAAATTCCCCAAATTTGGAAGCTTGTAAGTGTCCTATGCCCTGCTAGGGAAGCTTAACAAAGGTGATTTCATTTCTCTGCCCCCTTTTTGTCTTAGCTTTCTCTAGAAGATTTCTGAGCCTACCTAAAGGTATGGCTGGAGTTAGGCCATAAGAATTCTCATATCCTGGGGTTTCTACTCACCTCCTTTTCCCGTCCACCAGAACATCTCCTTTCAAACCTTTTCCAAGACCTTTGAGGCTGCTTTTGCAACTATAGAAAAAAGACACAACACGTCTTTCTGTGGTGGCTGTAACATGGTGGGCAGATGGATTGGATTTAGGAGTTACCACCTTGAAGTCATAGCAGAGTCTAGGGCTTTAGATGGGAATCCCAAAAATGTTTTGGTTCCTATGATCCTTGGAGAGGATTACTGCTAGACATACACTTGAAGTGACATCTTGCTTTAGCTCTGATACTGCTGTGATATAGTCTGATGAAGAAAGAGAGGACCCAGTGCAGAGCTGTTCAGATAAAATGGTAGCGGTAGACAGATAGAGAATGGCTTCATTCTGAATGATCCAGATTAGCTTAATGGCACTGAGAACTCCATCATTAGCTTTCTGAAAGATGGAAGTAAATTTTTTGACTTCAGTTTCACTTCTCTATTGCCACTTCCTGAATGTAGGCATTATTTGGCACGTGCCTATTTACTCCAATACTCCTTGCTTAGTCATTCCCTGCACCCTGTGTTTGAACATCTAGACTTGATTTTCCAGTTTTCCTCTTTATACTCTTTTTTCTAGGAAGTCTACCACTCTTGCACCAAATCAGCTATTTGAACCTTCTACTTCAACATTCAAGAACATGTGCTAAGGCCAAGCAGCAGCACTGCCACCTAGGAGTGAGGTGCAAGATATTAAACATGCATATCTATGGACTGTTCTTTCTGATCAGGTTATTGAAACAAAATGACCTCTTATAGACTTCAATGAAGGTCTCCAGTGTGCAAATCCAGATGATTGATGATGGGTCCTAAGAAACATATTCTGATCACGCATGGTAATACAGGATGGAAGTTAAAAGTCCCAGGCAATGGTACTCCAGGGCAACTCTGTTCATCATCTTCTCAGAATGACTCTGAAAAAAAATCAAATCAGTTGAACTCACGCAAAAGAGAAATTGCTCTTGTATATTGACTTGAGAATTCCTGTTTGAGTTTCAACAGCTTCTTCTGTTGGAGGTTCATGTGATTTCTTAAAGGAAAGAGCATCTTACAGGTTCACCAGTAGCACCCCTAATGCACGAGACTCAACAGCTGTTACTGTTAATCAACTCAATGGTTTTATGAATGTAAGTGGGACTTGACCTAATCACAGTCATTATAGTCCTTTGAGCTAAAACTCTGTACAACCAAAATATCCATGAATTACAATTCCATTTAATGGTCTATATTGTTTCAGTTACCTGTCTGCCTGGTCTGCAGATTAACCTCTGTTCTCTTTGCTATGGTTGTCTTGGTGATAAGGTGCATTCAAAATTACAATGAATTAAATAGAGGAACAACACATTTTAAAAATAACGCTGAGTTTTGAATCTTATAATTATGTAGTCACTGTCTTTATTAGGGCCTATGCTAACTGAATACCTTTACCTCTGTGCTCCTCCCACCCTTGAGAGGATGTCTGTAATTCTCTGAGTTTGGAAGGTTATGAGAAGCCACAATGGATTGCACCTGTAAATAATCAATTAATCACAATAAAAGTCAATATTTATTTATCTCTCAGTTTATATTCCCCCAAAGTTGTTATTTTTGCTTTTGTTTGAATTTCTACTTTTAAATATTTAGGTAACAACTTAGTTTATAAAGTTATATTTAAACAAGATGACAAACTGAGTATAGGGACACCTACAGTACTGTGAAGAAAAAAATCCAGTGGGAATTCCCATATACCTACTGGAGAAAGTTCTTCTTTCAAGGCCACCAGACCACAGAAAAATTGGAAAGAAAAAAAAAAGGTAGTGGGGAGCAGAGGGGCATCACATGGCCATTCTTCTCCACATCTTTCTGAGCAGACTAGGGAAAACGCCTTCTTACTAAAAGGCTTTATTATGTTAAAGCTCACCAGGCTTTAACATGAGTCAAAAACAAAAGAAACAGACTGCTGACCATTAGGGAAAAGTGGTTCAATATAAAAAGGTTATTCTGAACTAAATACTACTCATGTTTCTATTTTACAAAATTATAGGACAAAACATGCACAGATGAGAATATTTGTGTTTGCTCAGAGGAATGGTCAGTTTGAAACTTGGTTCTGCACAGGGATGAACAATTTTGACCTTTTCCATTATTGTACCATAGCCTTCTCTATCCTGCATTTCCATTTCCAATTGGCAAAGTTCTATAATTGTAAAACTGGTTTATGCACAGGCTGCCATATTTGTTTTAGTATGCATCTTCTCTGTATAGGGCAGTATCCTACAGAAAGAATTGCAAGTGCAACAGGAAGTAATGGTTCCTGAAATGTGAAGGAGCATGATTGTGTTTGACTTGGGACAGTCAGTGGAACTCACAAAAACTTCTGCTGACCTGCCGTAATCTGGAAATTAATAGTTCTGCTAATATCTAGGATCGTTTCAAGAACTGCTAGTTTCTGTGATGCTTGTTCTGGTATGTGCAACACATCTAGCACAGTGGCAGCATAAGTTTCTGCCTGTCAATTCAGTCTAAATGCAATGGCATGATGACATCAATGCTTTCTTTTGTGCTATGATATTATGAATGTAGACATTAGTAGTTTGTGCAGTGAAAAACTCACAGACTGAAATATTCCAACTATATACAGTCTGGAAGCAAAAAATGAAAGAGTGACATATCGATAAGTCAGATTGGGTGGAAAGAGGTGAGGACACTCTAAGTATAGGAGGATTTGTTTTAATGTTACAATATCAGGTGAGTCCCTTTATGCTAATAAGTGTGCATCAGGTATAAACAAATATCATTACACTAAGCAGGCCAGCCAGAAAGAATTGGTGCGCCTGATGTGGCCTACAAACTAAACCAATAGAGAACTATTTAAAGACCCAGTGTAATTTCTATCATCTGAAGGAATGTTTACATCATGAAGATTGTCTGTCTTTCATTTATTTGTTTACTGTGGTGAAGTACATGAAGTGGATAGAGCATGCTGACTTTTATCTGAAAGATTTGGAATATTAATTTAACCAATCGAGTAGTCAATCTATATTTGCAATATCATGTCTAATACCTCTATCTTTTCAGAATCCATCTTCAACATAAGGCATCTCTTGCTCCATATAGAGTAATATTCCTTGGTGCAACACTGTTGGTTTTGCCAACAGAATTCTATGAGTCATTCTCCTGCTTTGTAGGGTTTTCAAGATAAGAAAATTCAGAAGTGGTTTTTCATTAGTACCTTGTATGCAATATTGACCAGTTTGAGCATAACTGCCATTGTCTGCTGTTGCCCAGAAGCTGCCCTTAGATGTTTCTCTGTTCCCCTCACTATTGGAGATATTCATTCCCTTCTTCCAATGTACTCATTAGACATGAAGGGTGTGGTTGCATCTTAGTCTGATGTCTCAGCTTTGACCATTCTACCTTGGGTGACCTGTTAGGAGAGTTGCAGAATGGCCTCAGGGCAGTATGGCTATCAGCTCCCCTGACATCCTCAAACCCTGTATCATGTTAGAGTGTGTATCCAGATATCCAGATGTTAGAGTGTGCATCCAGATCATCTGTAACTTTGTCATGTTTTGGTTTGGTTTGTCTTGCTTCACTTTGCTTAGTCTTAGCTTGATTTGATTCAATTTGTTGTTACCCATCATGAAATTCATACATCATTTGAAGTGAATTTTCAAAATATGTGTATTTTTGCACACTTTCCCCACACTTGCACATTTTTGCAAGCACTTTTTCTCTGGATAAAGCACTTTGTATACTGTATTCAAAATGTGTGTATTCTTTTTGACAGATACCTTTTTGTGGACCTTTACAAATATGTTTACACATTCATATTACCTGTATTCTTTTCTGAAGTTTGTAAAGGCAACTGACAGGCTAATGATCATGTTCAAAATATCTTGCCTTTGACTTCTTCTGGGCTCTGTTATCCTCATACATTAATTTGTTCTTCCCTTCCCTTCCCTTCCTGTGCGTTGTTCCTTTGGAGCTTGTCTTCAGAATCCTTTTTGCTCTAGTCACCATCATTTCCCAATATACTTAACACAACCTGGCCCATAGCTTTCTGGAAAGCCCTTGCAGAACAGCCTTCCCCCCCCCCTTCTTTTAGTCAAGGTATACATTAGAAAGTAGTTGTGCAGGTATATTTTTATATTAATATGCATGTACTGGTAAGCTCACTTGGCCAACTCATAGGATCTTGTACCTATTCACAGGTGTGCTCTACTGAAATGAGGATGTGCTATGGGAATTGACTCTGGTGTTTCAGAAAGGAAGGACAAATGAGCTTCCTCTTTGAGCTCCTTCCTATCTTTTGCCCTTTTGCAAATATAGTGAACTTGCTTATCATCTAGCACTACACAAATATAGATATTGCCCTTGTAATAGTTACAGGCTGCAATTGAATGGAAACTTATTGATTGCTTGCTTATATATTTAAATTCTAACCTATATTCCTCTAAAAAAGTGACTCTTAATCAAAACAAAATCACGTTCTATATGCATGCACATGTCTCTCTGTATATGCTGGCATGCTTCCTCTCTACAGCAAATGAGTTACTCATGTGACTTTTGTATTTACCATATATATGTTGCATATACATGTTGCAGATAGTTTACAAAGTTCTGTGGCTACTTACACATGCTTTTAGTTTATAAATTTGGTGAATATTAACACACACACACATGGATGACTGTGGGGGGAGACAGAGAGAGAGAGAGAGAAGGATTAAGAAGTAGAAGATACTTGCAACATTTTAAAATGTGTACCCCGTTCTTCTTCCATGAGTGAATCTGCATGCAGATCTTAAGCCAATACAACAGCATCCATGTTAAATCTATGGTATAAACATGTAAGTTAAGGCTGACATTGTATTGAATTATAGTAATGGCAGCCAAGAGAAAAGCTTTGCCTCCTTCTTACTAAAAGAAAATAATAAGCTTTGCTTTAAGAAACGGGAGGTCAATGTTAAAGTACATCCTGTGCATGTAAAAAGTCCCAATCTGGTTCTTGGCATTTCCAGGTAAAGCTGGTGAATCACTGCCAGTCAGTGTAGACACTGTGGAGTTAACCTAGCCTTTGTCAATTTAGTGCCCACCAGGGGTTTGGGGCTACATTTCCTAGGATTTCTGACTGTTAACCATTCTGGCCTGAGTAGATATAAGATGAAGTTCAAAACATCTGGAAAGTACCATATGGACCAGTGGTCAGACTTCATATAAGAGATTGCTACTATCTTCCCAAGTTGCCTAGGATTCTTTGTTTAAAGGACCATCAGTCTATGCAAGAACTTACAGCCTGCCTAGCTAGGCTTAGATATCAAGGCCATTCTGTGCAGCTTTCATGCAGCCACCTCATTCCAGAGATGTCTTTGGATCTAGGGATAGGCCAAGATGATCAGTTACTCTATGACAAAATTGAATAAAATGTAACATTTTGTGAATTTTGGAACCTGAAAATGCGACATCTTTAGCTTTTTTGAACTGAAAATTTTTAAAATAAAAAAGAGCAGATGTATATAAAGCCACAAAATAGATTAGAAAAATAAGAAAAGGAATGGTATAAATAAGAAAAAAATGCATATTGTAGAGCAACACTTTGCAATCCTTTATGAGGATATTAGAGAAGATAACATTTCAAATTTGGAAAGTCCATCTTTCAATCACCTATACTGGTTGAAGTATGCTATTCAGGCTGTAGCTCCATGCAGAACAAGCAAGGGCATACCTTCCAATGAGTTTAATGACCAAGCAGGCTGGTAAGAGAGCAGTGCAGTCTATCAGTATGCTGAAAAATGACTGCCCCTGAACCCCACTGAGCCACCTGCATTCTCTATTGCCTCCAGTTTCTAGAATAGCAGCATTGCAGTGATATAGTACTAGAGCTATATCTGACCAGGAAAGGCCATAGCTCATGAACTAGTCAAAGCTGGTAAAAGATAATCACCAATAGTTTGAAACAAATCCAAAGCCAGTGCAGAAGAGAGTCACAGTCCCCTCTCCCCCATTGACAAGTTGGCTGCCACAGGCTGCACTAAGTGTCATATCTGTATGGTGGCATTATTTAACCATCCTGGAGGGCTTCAAAGGCTGCCTAGACAACCTGCAGGCAGGGTGGCTTCCACAGCAGTGCAAGGCCTATTCAACACAGCACTGGAGGCTTTGCCATGTTAGTCTTCAGCAAGCATACAGGAAGGTCTTTGAAAACTATGGTGTCAGGTAATGCTCTTATCAGTTTTGTGCTACAACATACGCTGAAAAACAAGTACTGCATGACTCTAAAAGACCTTTTAACCAGTGGTGCAGAACCACAGGCCCAACTAGGATCCCAATCTGGGCTCTCCACATGGCCATACCCACTTCCAAGGCTCTTCCATGTTTCCCCACACCCATAAATTATTGGGTGGTTCCCTACCTTTTGTGAAGTTTTTCCCTGTTTTAAAAGGGTGAAGTGTCTCCTAAAATTTTGTTACTGGTACTAGGCGCTTCTCAATTAAAACATGCTGGTATATCTGATATGCCATTTTTCTGATAAAAATTGCTCCCTTGCCACCCACAGTTGTTGTTTGCCAAGAAGGAAAGCTCCTATGGGCAAGAAAGCAGGTTCCAATCTGGGGCATATGGCAATTAAGCAGAGGGAGATGAGTTTTTATCAGGAAAATGGTAGTGAGAAAGGGATCAAAACCCCACGTCACATTTTTATAAACAAACAAACAACATATGCATCTAGAGATCAAGTTTATCATCTAGATTGGTCTTTAGATATTTGCTGGAGATGCATGCTTATGCCTATATTGGCTTAGACCCCCAGTTCATCAATACAGAAAATAACCTGATTCTTCCTAGACTATTTGGAGACCATTCACTTTGACTTGGGTACTGAACCTGAGCTGAGAATGGTAAACCCAAGATCTCTTGCTTCCCATTGACTCTCATGGCAAATAAAAATAGTTAACACCCTCTTTTAAAGCTTAGTCAGAACTGGACAATATTTTCACACATTGCATCCTCTTAGGGGGAATTTTGTCTGCCAAATGTTAGACAAGTAGGTGCAGGGATTTTGTGCTATGCCAGATAGGCAGACAGAACTGTCAATAACTTTTATTACTATTTCTTATCATAACTGGATCAAAGTTGTCAGGATAGTTAACCTTTCTGAGGGGACTGACCCTGTAATGATTCAGGTTAATAGGGCAAGAGTATTTGTCAAAAAAAGCTTTAACATGTAGAAGGTATTCCAAATGGAGCATTTTTCCTTTTAAGTTTCTTGTAGACATTGGCTTCAAGAAATTTTCTGAGTTCCTAAATGGGGTGGACTAATTCATATGGAAATGGTCTCCTTATCTTTTTTCTGGGGTGGAAGAGGATGATTTGGTTCCTCTATTCTTCCCTGCTCCTTTGGGGGACAATGTGTATGAAAAACGTGCACTTCATTGACTTGTATCAAGGCAAGAAAGCTGTAAAGTTTCAGGAGGACTAGTGTGGCAGCTAGAACCTTATGATTGAAAACCACATCAAGTCTGGTGAAGTTGAAAGAATGGCCAACATATTTTTACCATTCTCCAAATGATTGGCAAAACATTTCCTAGGCTTAGAAAGTGGACTTGTCAGCCACTCTACACATACTCTCTCCTTACATTATCAGTGTTTTAGAGAAACAAGCTCAAAAGTTGAATCTGAAGAGGAAAAAAATGTCTGCATTTCTGATTAGTTACATCATTTTGTTCTTGGACCATCTTTGGTTCTGGTTGCTTTAAATGAAGCTCAGGTATACTTGAGCATCAAAAATGACCCTGTGCAACTCAGTTCTTCTCAGACTTCATCTGATTCTTGGAGGAATAATGTACCTGTAAGAATGCACCTGAAAAAAATTGTGCTCCTATATAATCTCTTCTGATAGGACATTATGTGTCCTTGTGTGTTGTGGAGGAACATGAAGGCCCCCAGGAAGCAACGTGTGAGAGTTGCTATCACTGCTGCTGCTTGTAATGGTAACAGCAGCAGCAGCAACAAATGCAAAGGGTGGGGGAATGCACCACTGTTAACCAGCAAACCCCTGACAACCACAAACTTTTAGATAACGCTATTCATCCACATTAAATGAATGTGGAAAAAGCCCAACCTAAATTTGAGATGTTGCAGTGGTAGCAACAAAGAGAAAAAAAAGAAAATTGCTGTCACTGCTGTGAAGAACAAGTAAATCTCCTCAAACATTTAAGTAACTTCATCTCCCAAAATCTCCATGCCACTTTCACCTGCCATCTGGTCATCATCCTCCATGTGCACATTCACATCCACATAGCTTTGCACTGAATTTTTCAAGTAAGGAAAACATTTTGGGTTCACCTGAATGGGATTAGAGCACTTCTGTGCAGGAAGCACAGATACTGGCTTGTTTGTGTAGAAGAGCCCTTCTGACTGTTTCAAATCAATTATTTGAAGTAGGCCAAGTTGGGGGTTCCCTCCCCCACCACCTATGGATTTCCATCTCTAAGATGGACTTTAGTGTATATTTTTTTCAAATACTAAAATAATGCATAAATTATAGAATGAGTGCAAGTTGCATAA